>NW_007255446.1:568547-628388 GCF_000164805.1 Carlito syrichta
CTCAGGCAATCCACTCACCTCAGCCTCCCAAAGGCGCGGGATTACAGGCTGAGCCACTGAACCCAGCTCCTTGTCATTATTTTAAAAACAACCAGCATAAACCAAAAATGAAAAGCCTAAGTATTAGAGATAATTAACCTTAATTCATTTCTTGGGGCGAGAGCATGCAGAAATGGAATTTAAGTTTGTTACCTTGTTTACGTTTTATAGGTAACTGATTTTTTAAAACCCTGTAACCAGTGTTCTGATTTCCCAGTTACCTTTCACTGTGTAGATCTCTGAGTGACTCAGTATGTCATCACTTGGAAAAGGTAGCAAATATGCAGAGGCCCTGAAAGGTGCTGTCTGCATCCTATGGACATCAGAGTGTCACATGTGGTATATCTGTGACAGTCCCTCTCATCTTCCAAAAAGGAAGGGAAAGGTGGCTTTGCAGGCAGGTTTTGGTGGATCCCTGTGCCTTCCTGGCATCGAAACCAACTGCATGATAATCCTAATAGGAAGGAATGCCCCCCCGCCTTGTCCCCGCCACACCTGATCTGCTGTCCTCTGCTGTCTCTGGGATTTCAAGTGTGCTCTGAGCTCAGGAGGTCACCTAGCACCCGGAGGTAGACTCCCACAGATACTTCCCTTGGCTGGACGACCCTCTGTCCTGCCTGCTGGCCTGGTCCCATTTAGCATCCCGGCTCCATGCAGCTGGCTCATGGAGGTGACCAAGGCGGGGCAGATGTTGGTACCTCTACGTTTGTCACCGTGGCAAGGCACCGCTCTCCCATGCTGGGGTCTCCCCTTCCTTGCTCTTTTTGCTTTCTTTCTTTCTTTCTTTCTTTCTTTCTTTCTTTCTTTCTTTCTTTCTTTCTTTCTTTCTTTCTTCCTTCCTTCCTTCCTTCCTTCCTTCCTTCCTTCCTTTCTTCCTTCCTTCCTTCTTTCCTTCCTTCCTTCCTTCCTTCCTTCCTTCTTTCCTTCCTTCCTTCCTTCCTCCCTCCCTCCCTCCCTCCCTCCCTCCCACAGGCTCTCTGTCACCCAGGCTGGAATGCAGTGGTGCTATCATAGCTCACTGCAGGCTTGAACTCCGGGGCTCAAGTGGTCCTCCTGCCTCAGCCTCCCGAGTAACTGGGATTACAGGCACACACCATGGCTAATTTTTTAATGTTTTGTAGAGACAGGATGTCTCCTGTTGCCAGGGCTGGTCTCAAACTCCTGACCTCAAGCGATTCTCCCACCTTGGCCTCTCAAAGTGCTGGGATTACAGACAGGAACCATCGCACCCTTTTTTCGGTTGTCATTAACATTCTCTCCAAACCTTAGCTCCTTCCTGTTTTTGAACTCTCTGCCTTGCTGGAGGGCAAGGTGGGGAGTAAGTTGGAAGGTATTCCTAGTCCTCCCCACTTCCTCCCAACAGTGTTCATTGGGGGCCTTCTATGTGCCAGGTTGTGTGCCAGGTACATGGGGTACAGCAGAGAGAACAGAGAAAAACCTGTCCCTGGTTTCCTGGTGCACGTGTGCTAGCAAGGATAGACAGAACACAGCAGAGCAGAGGATGTATTAGGTGGATGGCCTGTGAGTGCTGGGAGGGGTACAGAGCAGAGTGGGGCCGGGCTCTAGGAGGTGTTGAGTATTCCCTGGGTAGTCAGAGCAGGTTTCTGTGGAGGTGAGGGTCAGGCTTCCAGGTGGAGCCAAGAGCCTGCGGGAAGGACCTGAGATGGAAGATTATGGTGCAGCCAAGCCTCAGCAGGGAGGGCATGGTAGGGGAGGGGGGCACGGGACTAGATGGGTCACACTGTGCAGGGCTCAGAGGGACTTTGGCCCTGACTGAGAGAGGCCGGGCAGGGCTCTGAGCGGATCAAGGCCATGGCCTGATGTGCTGGGTAGGAATAGATGGTAGGAGATGAGGAGAAGGAGAGAGAAGATGATACCTAGGCCAGGGCTGGAGAGGATGTGGGAAGCAGAGGTTCAGTCATGTCTTCCTGTTAAAGGTGGCCTCAGCAGAATTGTACTCGGGAGACGTGACATGTGCATATAGCAGAGAAGGACTAGTGGGAGGGGCAGGGTGGGGCCGGGCCAGGCCCAGGGAGGTTGATTCAGGTGGAGCTAAGGGCCCCAAGGGTAATGGTGGGAGGCAGAGTGTACTTGTGCTGAGCCATGGGTGTGCCTACCACTCCTGCCCTTGGGTGGACTCTAGGGACTGCAGGACTGCGTGAGTCAAGGGTGAGGAGTTCCAGCTACCTCAGGATGCTTGGTGGGGCTAGGAGCTGGGGTGCCTGCAGCCCTGCATGCTTAGGTGAGAGGCCTGCTGGAGGCCCTGCTCTAGCTGCATCTGTGTTTTCCTGTTGACTTTGGTTTTGGCCTTCTCGGTTCTCCTGGTGTGGTGTTTTCTTAGCCCTGGGTTTTGGCAGCTGAGGCTGCGAGCAGAGTATGCCCTCTTCTTTTTATCTACAGATCCCTGTCATTGTGTCATTTTGCAGCTTCAAAGAACCTCCGCTCTTGCTTGGTGTTCTGCATCCAAATACGAAGTTGCGACAGGCAGAAAGGCTGTTTGAGAATCAGCTTATTGGACCAGAGTCCATAGCACATATTGGGGGTAAGTAAACCCTGGGACTATGCAGTCTGCTCCGGGGGTCTTCCAGGCTGTCTGGGACTTGAGGGCGTATTCTATGGGAGCAGCTGCGCTGGGTCGGGGAACCCTGGCGTCCCTCTTAACTGAGGCCGTGGACATGGGCTTGTTCCCTAGACATCCCTAGGGAGTGGCCTTGCAGGAATGGCTTCATCTGTGATCTCGTCTGTTTGGGTTACATGCCATTTTAGTCCTGGTGATTTTGAGTTCATCTCCACAAAGCACTTTATTGTGCCCAAAGTGTCATGAAGGGGTAAAGGTAAAATGCAGATGTTTATGTGTGATTCATTCATTAAAGGTAGGGAGGTATTAGTTGACAGCACATCGTTTCCTAGCTCTGTTTGTCTCAGTGTGTATTTTGTTTTAAAATGAAGACAAATGGTTCTCAGCATTTCCAGTGTTATTTGTTGTGTTTTAAAGCACACTTTGATGGGTACACTTAGGGTTACCATCTGTGTCACACTTGCCCCAGCCTGAAAACTAGAATTGGGTCTGTTTGTAATATTTTCATCTCCAACTGGAGCCTGGAGCAAGGCATTTTCCCTCTGTTAAAATGAGAATTAATTAATTGAGAATTAATTAATTGAGAAGACATTTAATGAAAAGCTACAAACTTAAACTGATGAGAGAGTTTCTGAGAGCTTGTTTGGAAATACTGCTTATCATTCTGAAATACAAATGCTCTTCTGACAGTGACTGTGTACACGCTCACTATTCATGTGTACATGCTCCTGCTTAGTCTCCAGGGCCAATCGGCTGCTCTCTCAGTGGTTCTATAGCTTCTTTTGCCTAGCCCTGCCATTTGACATGGGCCCCAGGACTGGCCCATTTCCACGGTGGGGGGGTTTGTTTTTTTGGCTGGCACAGTCAAGGTTGTTTCAAGAAGAATAAGTACTTCTTGTCTGTTTGGGTTGTGTGTCATTTTTGTTACAGGGCTTGAACAAGGATGATACACACATTCATACAACAGTCAATAAGTTTGTTTTTGTTTTTTGTTTTTTGTTTTTGAGTCAGAGGCTTATTCTGTCACCCAGGCTAGAGTGCAGTGGCATGCTCATGGCTACCACAACCTTGATCTACTGGGCTCAGACGATTCTTCTGCCTCATCGCCCTCAGTAGCTGGAACTACAGGCGTGTACCACCACGCCTGGCTAAGTTTTTTATTTATTGTAGAGATGAGGTCTCGCCAAGTTGCCTGGGCTGGTCTTAAAAACCTGGGCTCAGGCAGTCTTCTCTCCTCCTCCTCCCAAAGTGCTGGGATTACAGCCGTGAGCCACCACACCTGGCTATAGTTTTTAAATGTATATTGCAAACTCAAGGGTAACCATGACAAGAAGTAAAAAAAGAAGTATAACTGCCATGCCAAGGAGAGGAGATGGAATCATATAAAATACTTAATTTGAAGCTACAAAAGACAGAAAGAGAGTGGAAGACAAAACAGAAACAAAGAACAAGGGAAAGAATAGTTATTACTCCAGTTTATCAATAATCACTTTAAATATAAATGGTCTAAACACACCAATTAGAAGACATTACCATAGTGGCTCAAAAAACAAGGCCTAACTGTATGTTGTGTACAGGAAACAGATTGAAAGGAAGGTTGGAGAAAGTATACCCCAACACTAAGGGAGAGAACCGAGTAACTGTGTCGATTTCAGACAGAGACTTCAGGACATGGAAAGTCACCAGGAACAAAGAGGAACATCACACAGTGGTGAGGGGCCAGTCTTCTATGAGTCTAGCATGACCCCCATTGGAACAAGTGCCTCATAGTTGAGCATCCAGGCATGAGGGGCAGCTGCGGTGTCTGCTGCACCCTTGCTTATGCAGCTTTAGACCCATGGGCTGATCCCTAGTTTTGTTGCTGTAAGTTTTAAGGATTTTACAAATTCCCAGGTGTCATGTCTCCTTCTTCTTTAGGATGGCCATTTTGTATCTGGAGAGGACAAATGTGAACAAGCCCCTTGGACGGAGAAGGTGGCGTGGCCACAGTTCTCAGGCTGGTCTCCTTCCGCTCTTGCTTCCTTTTTGTGTTTTTAAACAGATACGATGTTTACCGGGACAGCAGATGGCCGGGTCGTAAAACTCGAAAATGGTGAAGTGGAGACCATCGCCCGGTTTGGTTCGGGCCTGTGCAGTAAGTTGGTGACAGTCTCCTGTGACATGTGGCTCTTCCAGTCATTCAGGAAGGTGCCAACTTGCCATGTGCAACTGCTTTTCCCTAGAAGGGCCTGAGAATAAAAGAGCCTTGGCCACTTGGCAGGTAGAATGTGATATGGGCTCTCCATGAGCTCTGCATTTGCCACATGGGCTCCACAGTCCCCATTTCCCAGCTGGGCAGTGGCTGTGGCACCTGCTTGGGACTTCCCAGGTCCCATCCCTTGCATTCCACTCCTTTAACTTTTGCAGTGCTTGGGAGGCAATGGGTGTGTCAGCGTGTCTGTGTAGCTGCAGGAAGCAGGGCTCTATCATGACGTGGGCGGGTGTGGGATCCTGCAGTGGCCTTGGGTTTCTGCCGTGCCATTCACAGTGACAGTACCCAGAGAACCCGAGTAGAAGACTCTCACTGTTGAGAAGCTGGTGGTCTGCAGACACACGTCAGCCATCATTTTTTAACCCTTGGCACTTGGATGTCCCCTCTGAGGGGACATCATAAATCTAGCAAACCCTGAGAGGGGACATAAAGAGATTGCTGGTGATTATATAGGACAAACTTATGCAGCCATACATTTTTCAGAAATGTATGTTTTCCATTTAAATTGCCTAAAAAATTAAAAAGATGGACTGTGTACTGAGATATGATCGATCAGCTGGCAAGTGGTTTTCAGGAATCACAAGTACGTCCTTCCACATTGTCTTCAAACAGCAGACTGGACAATAAATTACATATATTAATAAGGAAGGAAGAAAACAAGACTGCATTGTCTGCTTAAATAGAAAAACAACAGGTAGAAGATGTCAAACAAATTACTATTGCACAATACGTATTAATGAACCTACAATGCATGTTGGTGACTTTTTCACGTTACCACATGTTATAAGATATAAAATTTTGATTTTTTGTCATAAATAAGTTTCTTAATATCCAAAATTCCATTGTAAACCAAATTTTTCACTATTTCATAAAAAGATACAGTTGAGTTGCTGGTAGATGATTTGTGAGCTGTCTCCCAGTGCAAAGGGCCACTAACTGGAATGTTTTCTTTTTTAAAAGCGATGCATTTTCACAGTTAAATACAAACAACACAAAGGTCCCAAGGGGAAAAAGTACACATCACCCCAGAGTCTCTTCAGATGTGACTGTTACTTTTTTTTTTGAATCGAGGTCTCACTCTGTCGCCCAGGCTAGAGTGTAGTGACACACTCAGGGCCACCGCAACCTTGACCTGCTGGGCTCAGGTGACCCTTCCGCCTCAGCCTTCCAAGTAGCTGGAACTACAGGCACGTACCACCATGCCCTGCTAATTTTTTGATTTATTACAGAGACAGGGTCTTGCCATGTTGCCCAGGCTGGTCTCGAACCCTGGGCTCAGGCAATCCTCTCGCTTTGTCCAAAGTGCTGGGATTACAAGTGTGAGCCACTGTGTCTGGCTGACTATTACTAACATTTTAGTGGATAACTTCTCAGACATCTTTCTGCTCATGGTCACTGCACTGCACAGTTTTATATCACGGAACTATGCTCTACTTTCATTTTCTTAACCTGCCTCTTTCCACTCCATTTTGGCACTCTGCTTGAGCATTCCACAGTTAGCATCCCACAGTGAGTACCCTGTAGTGAGCATTCCATGTTGAGCACTCCACAGTGAGCAACCCACAAGGAGCACTCATTGTGAGCTCTTATAGGGGTGATTCTAGCTCTCATACACTGGTCTTTTTGTCCTGCACTGCATGGTATATATTTAGGAAGGATGGATGAGATACCTGGATGCTGAGAAGGGCACAGGTAGGAACTGGGAACAGCTGCCAATTTCTGTCTGTTTGTTTTGTAGAAACCCGAGACCACGAGCCTGCCTGTGGGAGGCCCCTCGGCATCCGGGCTGGGCCTAATGGGACTCTCTTTGTGGCAGATGCATACAAGGGACTGTTTGAAGTAAATCCCTGGACACGTATGTGGCCGTCTCGTTTTCTTCTGAGGTGGTTTCAGATCTTGTGAACATGTACGTGAGTGGATGTCAGGGTTTGCTACATGTAGTCTGCTGAAGACTGTTCCTGTTCATGAAGCAGTGTCAAGAGGATCGTCTACAGACCTCACCAGTGTGGGCACGGGATCCCCACCCAAGACTGCATTTGTCTTTCAGCCACAGGGTCTCGAAAGGACTCTGCCTTCTGTCATGTTCTTCCGTGTCTCTCCATCTTGTCTCTGCCTCTGTCTCTCCTTGCTGCTGCCATTTGTGTCTGCTTTCTCTATCTTGTCTCTGTCTCTCCTTCTGCTGCCCTTTATCTCGGCCTTCTCCATCATGTCTCTCTCTCTTTCTGCTGCCCTTTGTCTTGGCCTTCTCCATCTTGTCTCTGTCTCTCCTGCTGCCCTTTGTCTCAGCCATTTCATTTTCTCCAGGGCTTCCTTTCTTTTCCTGACGCCTGCATCCCCTTTCCCAAGTTTTAGTATTTGCTGTGTGTGCTTTCTCAGTGGAGGTTCCTGCCGTAGAGGGACCTGTCCTGGGCAGTGTGTGGGGCCTGATGGGGCCTGCAGCGTGGTCACCTGTGGTGACTACAGGGCACGTGGCCATGCTGTACCTCGTTTCCACCCCTTAAGTGAAGATCATAGTAGTTTCTTCCCTGGGACTGTCTAAGCTTTAAGTGGGTCGTGTCTGGAAGGATCTTGACTCTGCATGTGTCCTTCCTGTTACTTTTAGAACTCACTTCTGCTATGTTTTTATTAAAAACAGATGAGTGGAGCATTTCAGGTTTCTCCCAAGCAAACGAGTAGAACCAAAGCCTTTTCCTGACACTGCTGATAGACTTTCTAAGGTCAACTGGCCTCAGTCAGGAAGAGTTCCTCATTCTTGGGAAGGACTCCACCTTTGATGATGGTGACCTAAAGTGTCATCACATAACAGCTAATGCTATTTTTACTGTAAGGAGATTGAACTGAGGACACAGAGAAACTCATTTTAGTTCTTTCCTTTTAAATCTGGTAGACTGGTTAATATTTTGAAATGATTAAAAAACAAGACCTTCACTCAAGCAGGCCTTTTTTCCCTTACCTTTAGGTGAAGTGAAGCTGCTGCTGTCCTCTGAGACCCCTGTGGAGGGAAAGATGATGTCCTTTGTGAATGATCTTACAGTCACTCAGGACGGGAGGAAGATTTACTTCACGGACTCCAGCAGCAAGTGGCAGCGACGAGACTATCTGCTCCTGGTCATGGAGGGCACTGATGATGGGCGGTGAGTCCTCCCCTGGCTCCCAAGCTGGCTGCCCGTCAGTGCCCGTGACTCATAGGAATGTGAGGTGTTTCCAACTGCCTAGGTCAGGCCTGCAGCAGCCTCTGCAGGCAGGTGATGGATGGGACAAGCCGAGTGAGGCGCCCCCACTTTCTCTTTGAGGAAATAGAGCAGACCAGTCCATCTGAGGGTACAGTTCTGAGCAGTTGGGAGACCCCAGCGGCAGGCCTAGGTTTGGGCTGCCCCTTGAGGGGCTCTTGCGGGGCTGGAGTGTCAGTCCTTCCTGGTGCTGGCCCAGGTTGGCAAGAGCACTTACCATCTTCTGGAAGAGGCCACTGTGGATCTGCTCTGTATGGGGTAGGGCCCCCGGCACCAGCCTGGAATCGGGTTTGAACAGGATGCCTGGGCCTGTCACTCCAGGGGTGGCCAGGTTACCTCTACAGGCCCCTGCTCTGAAGGCCCTGGGGGGAGCTGTGTTCTCTGCTGTGACCCTCGGCCTTTGGCACCCCACAGCCTGCTGGAGTATGACACCGTGACCAAGGAAGTGAAGGTCTTAATGGACCAGCTGCAGTTCCCTAATGGAGTCCAGCTGTCTCCCGCGGAAGACTTTGTTCTGGTGGCAGAAACAACCATGGCTAGAATTCGGAGGTATGTGTGGCCTTAGCTGAGCTGTTGTGGCCTGGGTTGAGTGGGGATGCGAGTCAAAGAAGTCAGATGGGGCAGGGATCTTCTGCTCTACATGGTGATACATGTAAACTCAGGGATGAGCGCTCTCTCCCGTTTCTCAGCCTGCTTGAGTCACGGTCCATGAGAGTGTCTTGAGTTAATTAATGACAATTGTGGCCGCCCCAAGTCCTGTTTCCCTTGGGCCCTGTCCCTGCCCTGCTCACCTCCCTCTGCTCAGCTGTCCCAGGGTGTGAGGGTCTCTCCTCAGTACTTGTGCCTATACTTATGATGGACACGTCGACAGTGGCTTCCATATATTTTGTGACCGGGACTGACTTGGTGCTGGCCTGAGATGTTTTCTTTCATTGGGCTGTTGTTCTCTGCCTGCCTGGTGAATGTTTCAGAGTCTATGTTTCCGGCCTGATGAAGGGAGGGGCCGACCTGTTCGTAGAGAACATGCCCGGATTTCCAGACAACATCCGCCCCAGCAGCTCCGGTGGGTATTGGGTGGGCATGTCGACCATCCGCCCCAACCCCGGCTTCTCCATGCTCGACTTCTTATCCGAGAGACCCTTTATTAAGAGGATGATTTTTAAGGTAACTATAAAAACTGTAATTTCAAAACACAATGAAAATGAACCTGATCATGAACATTTTTTGATCCTTATAGCCCTAAAAATTCTAGTTCTGCTTAGGATACTCGGAACTTTTAGTGGCTATTTGAGAACATGTTCCATTCTTCATTCTGAAACATGGGTTTAACATTTGAATGCTTTATGTTTTTTCTTTGGGTTTTGCCATTTCTGGGGATTTTCGTTGTTACCCCTCTGCCGCCATCATGATGTCTGGAGCCTCTGCCTGCTTGTCAGACTCCTCCTCCCTTCGCCAGGGCCCTTTCAGGCCTTCTCTGCTCTCTTCCTCCTCAGAGAAAATAGCAGGTGCCTCTTCCTCCCTTCCTGTGGCCCAGCGCGTAAGCCCCACATACTGTGACATAGGCCAGCCAATAAGAACATGCATGCAGCCCTGGGTGGGGTCCAAGCATACGGTCCAGCACTGCAGACTCACTACCTGTGGCCTGTCACCTCCAGGACTGTAGATGAATACTGTCCTAACTGTCCAGATATTCAAGGTCAATTTCAGGCATCTATCTGGCAGGTGACATGCAGTTTGCTGGAAGAGACTTGTACAGTACACAAGTACCTGTGCCAGCAAACTGCTGCTCCATGGTGTGAACATGCTGAGTTACAACTCGGCATTTTGTGGAGTCACTGGGAGGCGCAGGGTGAAGAACACACAAGGGCCGTGCTGAAGGGCTTGGCTGCTGCTAGCAGAGCCAGTGACTCTCATTTTATGATGGTGCCTCAGCTGAGGGCAGTGTGTTCAGTTTCTGTAACGGTCGGTTTTTCTATAGCAAGGGTGTGGCTGTCACCTGCCCTCTGGTGGTGGTTTGCATTCTTCCCCTGATGAGATGTGTGTATTGTCAGAGCAGATGTGTGTGTCGTCAAAGCAGATGTGTGTGTCATCAGAGCAGAGCTAAACAGGAAAGTTTGTTACTTAGATATTACCACCTACAGCGCCTCCAACAATGTGTGGCACGTGTGGGCACATGACACATTGTTGAGTGAGTGAGCGAGGAGAGGGCAGAGGCTATGGTCATGAGAAGGACCAGCTGCCCCGAGTGGTGGGGCATGGGCACCGGTGGGGTCCCTGGGGCAGGAGAGTGGTGGAGAGGTAGGTCCACAGGCCCTGTGGTCTTGGAAAGAGGGTTGATGTATCCAGAATGTGAGCTGAGTCATTGATGATAGGTACAGGGAGGGTTTAGCGAACTCTTTTCCCTGAGCTGTTGCTGCTAAGCTGCCAACCTGACCCTGTCACTGTGGACACATCTATGTTTCCTACAACAGGACCAGGGAATTCACACGGCTCCCCTGTGACTGACCAGTTCATGGGACCCATGCAGGTTTTGCCCTCTATAATAGAAGGGTTAAACCCGGGATCAGGTGAGCATTTGGTATCACCTCTCCCTGTTCTCCTGCGATCTGCAGAATACTCTGCTCCTCAGTCTCTCGTTGACTTTTTTATACTGATTTTTTTTGATTGCTCATGGGTGTTTCCTCATGGTTAGATTCAGGAACAGGCAACAGGGAAGCTGTGTTCTCCTTGACACAGCTGGGTGGGGGACATGATGTCAGTATGCCTCGTGAGACTGCTGGGGAGCATGGCTGTTGGGGGATGGGGTGTGATGTCGGCATGCCCTGTGACTGCTGAGGAATGTGCTGTCAGGGGGACAGGGCCATGATGTTGGCATGCCCTGTGACTGCTGGGGAGCGCCAGGCTTTTCCACCGAGATGTGTTGCGCTTTCCCCACTGGTTAACATTGAGCATCTTGCAGGGTGCTTTAGGACTGGTAATGTCAGTGCTGTCTCGTTTTCTTTGTCACCAGGGACTATTTACCATGTATTTATTTTGGTGCTTAGAGGCTGCTCAGAGGCTCCTGGACCTCTGGACACGCTCTGTCCCCCTGTACTGGCTCCTTGCTTTCTGGAACACAATTTTCCCAGGCTCCTCTTGTGCCTCCCTGGCTCCAGCTCTGGAAATGGCTGGTTCTCCTTCTGGAGGAGACCTGGGTGCAAAGTGTACTCACTGCGTTTGGGTGTTGCTGCTCCTAGGATGCTGAGGGACAATGCAGGGAAATGCATGCATGTGACACATACTGACACTCAGCTTCATGTGTGCAGCACATGCTCACACTCACCTGCATGTATGTGACGTGCGCCTGTGTTCACCCACACATGTAATCATCCCATGCATGTGCTTATGCCTGCATCTGTCACCCATCTGTTTAGACTGAAAACCTTTAAGACGGAGCTGGTGTCTCCAGGCCTAGCCCCACCATGGGATTCACTCAGTCTTCTCCCCTTAGTTCTCTCACATCTGACTCTCTAACAGTGAAACCTGGATCCCATTGTCTTTTATAAATTAATTTACCTGTGTAACTATTTCCCCAAATGTAACCAGTCTGTGGCTATTGTCCCTTTCCGTGTGGCCCCACTAGGGCTCTTGTCCCCATGCTGGGCCACCTTGTCTTTCTTGGCCCCATGTAGAAGCCTAGTTTTCCCTGCAGGGGCTCTGGTACTCTCAGCTGGCTGTCTCTGGATGAGCACTTTCATTACTTGTGTGGGCTCTGGCAGCCTGTTCCAGGCCTCCAGTGGGAACACCTCCTCCCATGTGGGCTCTGACAACCTGGCTGGGACTACTGCAGCCCCCTGTCCTCTGCACACACCTACCCTGCTCAGCCCCGTAGGTGACTTTGTGACCAAATCGTTGAGGAGGAAATTTAGTGTTTCTGAGAGACCCCTGCAGCTTGTAGGAAGCTCAGCTGGTTGTGGGGCGTCTAGTGTGGAGGCCGTCCCAGGGGCTCAGGAGAGGTGGCAGGTAGGGCCTGGGGAGGCCCAGGTGCCAGGGCTCTGCGGAGGCTGGGCTTGTGGAGCACAGAGAGACAGGTGTTAAGGGTGAGGACCGTGCTCTGGGCTTCAGCAGCTGGTGTCAGGGTGCCCCTCCTGAGCTGGGCATCTGTGAGTGTGAGTGCTGTGAGAAGGTCCTAGTGGTGGTAGGACCCAGAAAGTCAGGGGTTAACACGGATGCTGGAAGCAGGTGAAATTTAAAACATCCTGGGAGAGTGGCTTGTTGAAAAATTAGAGAAGATGGGCTTTCTTGGGGACCAAGTGGAGGAGAGGGAAGGCTCTGCAGGAGGTGGCATTTCCTGCAAGTCTTGGGACTTGTCTAAGCTGTAATGCAACTCTGCTCTTGGCTGTTGAACTTCTAGGGTACAATCTCCTTGGATGTCTTTGTGAATGTTTCCAGTAACTGGCAGGCGCTGCTCATTGGGCGCTGAACCTTGTATTGAAAGCTAGAAATTGGCTGGTCGGTTTCCCCTCACTGGGCAGTAGAGCATTTTTCATGACTTCCTACCCAGTGTCCTTCTGCTTGGCTAGAAAGCATGGGTCTTGCCATCTGGTTTTTCTGCCTAAAATTACCCTTCAGACAGAGCTCAAGTCAAGGCTTTAGCCCGGTGGTGCCTGGAGTGGTGGTGGCCCTAGAGGTGCTTGAGGCTTCCTCGGGATCTGCACACTGAACTCCAGTAAGTCATGTCACATGGAGTGTGTGGCATGTGGATTTCTCATTTCACCATCCAGGCAGTTTGTTTTGAACAGGAGCTGCTGGCCAGTCTCCATCATTTACACCCTGCACATTTGGAATGATAGACCCAATCAGAGGACATGTTATAGCAGTGAGGTGTACTGGTGCGACCAGTGTGCTGGCGTCACCGTCACTCTGAGCCTTGGCTTGTGCTGTGGCTTCCTGGGGTGATGTGCATTTTTTTGGGTTCAGCCAGGTTGTTTAGAGATGTGTGTGCCTTACTGTCCTTGTGCGGGGGTAGTCTCCTTGGGCAGGGGTTCCTGTTTGGCCCCAGTCCTGGTAGGGAGCTGGGTTGGTCTTGGCACCATGCTGTGGGACTTCCCTATCAGGGAAGGGGTTGGCCAATCCTGGTGTGAGGGGCCATGTGGTTCATCCATACAGCATTGTCTCAGTCTGCAGGTAACCCCTACTGTGCTTCCTTCCAGCTGTTTAGTCAGGAGACGGTGATGAAGTTTGTGCCACGGTACAGCCTCGTCCTAGAACTCAGTGACAATGGCGCCTTCCGGAGAAGCCTGCACGACCCTGACGGGGTGGTGGCCACCTACATCAGTGAGGTGCATGAGCACGATGGGTACCTATACCTGGGCTCCTTCAGGTCCCCCTTCCTCTGCAGACTCAGCCTCCAGGCTGTGTAGCTAGCCGGGGGCTACCCTGCTGTGCCTGCAGGAGCCATTACACTCGCGTGCCAAGCCAGCCCGGGAGGAGCCGGGAACACATCCTTGGACACAGCCATGGAGCCTGTGTCCACCGGCACCTGCTGGTCCTCAGGGTGTGGCAGGAATGGCTGCTGTACCCCCGAGGATGTGTGTGACCCTGGGGCATCCCTCTCCTGGGCCTTTGTTCAGAGGGAAGTGTAACATACCTACTGTGGGGAAGATACATTCACGTAAAGCCATTTTCTGTTAAAAAAAAAAAAAAAAAAAAAGCTTTCTAAGTACAATCACCCTGGAGGACTTGGGAAGTGTCCTGCACTTTTTCCAGGGCTCAGGGTTTGGTGGGCGGAGCCTTGGGTGAGCTGCCCTGGGATCTTGCTGGGCTGGCTGTGTCCTTCTGGCTACAAAGTGGGTGATGCCTTTCTTGAGGGACGTGAAGGGCAGGGAGCACAGCACATGTGGGTTGAGACCAGGGAGCCATGTTGTCAAGGGTATGTGGACATGGCCCGTGGTCCCTGGGTGGTCCCTCCATGGTGTGTGGGAACAACCCTTTGATTCCAGCACCCAGAGGGGACTTGGCTGCATCCTTTACCTAAGTACCTGCTACATGGAATTGGGTGACCTAGCGGCTCAGGGTCTGCCATGGGTGTGCTTAGGAGTATCCTGGGGTTGCCTTGTTTACCTTTTGGTCCCCAGTGTGAACAGTGCATGTGTAATGTTATATTTTCTCATGTCATAAGCCACACATTGCTGTGTGTTTTCACATGTATGTCTACACACTGGTCGTAATTTTGATAATAAATAATGATAACCCAACTTCTGTTGATGAAGTATTTTAGATGGTGTGGCCTGGGTGTTTCTATGATTACTGTAGCAGTGACTGCAGTGTAATCTGGCTCTGGAAGGGATGCTGTGGGCCCTCTTGCGTCACCGGCCCTGCTGCCCCTCTCAGCACTGACTGGTCAGGTGGTGTCACACTTCTTTCCTGTTTTCCTGCCTACACTTCACGACTAATGTCTGTTCCTTTCCTGGGTGTCTGTGAGAATAAGCAAGCGGTTGTATGCCTGGAAGTTTTGGAATGACTTGAAAGAGGTCATGGTGACACAAACCAGGTGAAGAGGGAACAACACAGGAGTTCAAAGAGAATGACAGCTGTGGTGGGAGTGGCTGTTGGGATCTGGGTATCCGTATCATCCACATTGCCATACTGGCTGGGCGGTGGGATTGGGCATTTGTGTCACTGCACCAGCTGGCCTTTCCCCTCTTTCCTCTGCCCACCGTCCATGCTGGTCAGGCCTTGTGTTGTCGTGTTGGAAGAGGAGGAGGGTCAGGAGTTTGGTGGTCAGTCTTGGTTAATCTGTCTCCTCCCGCCCCCGGGCAGCTTCACATGGGCACCGATAGCAGGACAGAGGCAAAACCTGTTTCCATCTGGCTGATATCACCCGCTGTGTCCTGTGAACACCTGTCAGCATTGCTGATCTACCTCATAGAAAAGGAAACTGAGTCATTATTAAGCACTTTTTAATGTGATGACACGCCTCCCGCATCAGGGATGTGAGATGGACACAGTAACACCTAATAATGCCTGTCATGTGGACATGTCACACGTGCTGGGCTTCTGAGCGGACTTCTGATTTGAGAAGAGTTTGCTTTTGGTGCTGAATTCTCACAGGTGCAGAGAGGCTGGCAATTGTCTTTTCACGGTTTTCGGCAGAGTCTTGATTTTGACTCATAGATTTATTTCCTGTGTTTTCTCTGGTGTTCAGCATGGGAGGTGCGAGATGTCACCTTAGTAGGTTTAGGAGGGGACATGCTTTTACTGTAAATATGCAGGGGGTTTGCTTTCATGTGAATGGCTGACATACTTTTCAAGTTCATCTGGTGCTTCCTGTGCGCCTCTGCCATCGCTACAGGAACTCTCTTAGGACTTGGTCATTGTCCTTCAAGGACAGAGACCCACTGGAATGTCCTCTTATCACTGTGCACTCGTAGAGCGGCCTGTAGTCTGAGATTTTTTTTTTGTGGACGTTGATGCCTCTAATGACTCAGGAAGATGGGGCCTCGTGGTACAGCTGGGACTGAGGCTCTGAGCGGAGTGACTGTTCAGAGCTGCAGGTGGCCAAGCCAGGACCTCCAGTGCCGTGGCACATGCAACTTGGAGGGTGGAGACTGGCTGGCGTTCCGGCTCCTGCCTGGGCATGGGCTCCAACCTTGGCTGCACAGCAGAGTCCTCTGGGGACCCAGGTCTTGGGGTTGCCTGGGCCTTGGTGGTCTGAAGCTTCACAGGTGATCCCGTGGGCAGTGGCAGGAGTAACAGTTTTATGGGGCATTCAATGGCCAAGCCTGGGCCTGTCTGCAGACTGGGCCCATCTATAGACACTGAGTGGCCATCTGTGGCATGAGACCCTGAGCTTATCCCCTGAAGGTGGTGAACTGCTGGGCTGAAGAGGCTCTAGAACATCCAAGGCAGTCCCTGTCAGGGTTATGGTCAGGTTAAGACTTTGAACAAAAGTGCTTCTTTCTGTCGTAATTCTGGTGTCTCTCAGAATCCTGGGCACTTGACCTTATGTCTCCTCAGTGACTGTGGCATCAGATGGTGGCACGACTTCCCCCAGTAGTGAGATGGGACAGGAGGTCCCCATGGCTGACACTACCGCATCTCCTGTGGGTGTGCTTGCATCTAATCTTTGCTTTCTGCCACCACAGTGACTGAGGACAAGTACCTTCTGGGAGTGACTAAAGCGGGGGCTGCATCATAAGGAAAGCCTTCTCAGAGTGCAGGGCCTGAGGCTGCCTACAGAGAGGCTTTGCAGGAGCCCATGCTCCATCACGGGTTTGCCTTAGCAGAAGAGATGGGATACATTTCTGTCCTAAATGCTGTGTTGAACACCAGGGGTGTAGTTTAGTGTTTAGACCTGGGAGAGTTGAGGTTAGGGTTTGAGGCTTCCCACTCCCTCTCAGGGCCAAGTTGCCAGAAGGGTTAGGGGTGGGCTGGCAGGGCCTCCTGTCTGAGGTCCTGGCTGGGGCAGTGGAGGTTAGCTGTGGCTCAGAACATGAGGGTACATACATTCTTATGTCTGATGTGGTGTGGCCATATGAACCCAGGTGGAGGCCAGATGGAGGGCTGATGAGGCCCTGTGAAGCCAGGTGAGGCTGGGTTTTGCTGTGCTCTGGTTTGCATTTAAATGTAAGTGAAGGTGGCCTAGAGGGGAGTGTGGCCTTTCACATGTTGCATGAGTCGTATAGGCTGTGCAGCATCCTGAAGCCTCTGTGAATGCATGGATGGGGTGTTTCTAGAAGGATTGAGCACTGTTGCTACCACTGTCTCTGCATTAAATGGCCAGAAGAAGGCAGTCAAGGCTGCAGAATAAGATAATTTGGAAGTATAGTCACTCATTCTGGAGAAAGTCAAGGTGATTCCTCAGCTGTTTATGTGAGTCACATTTATAGCAGAGTGTAAATTGCTGTGGGTCACTTTTATGGTGAAGTGTAAATTACTGTGAGTCAGTTTACAGTAGAGTGTAAACTGCTGTGGGGAGAATCCCCACAGCAGAGTGTGAATTGCCATGGGTCAGTTTATAGTGGAGTGTGAATTGCTGTGGGGTTGTGGTTAAGGCAGGGTTTAGGCCGTGGGTCAGTTTATAGTAGAATGTGAATTGCCATGGGAAACATTTATGGTGGAGTGTGAATTGCTGTGGGTCACATTTACAGCAGAGTGTGAATTGCCATGGGTCAGTTTACAGTGAGTGTGAGTTGCTGTGGTTCACCTTTATAGCAGAGTGTAAATTGCCATGGGTCAGTTTATAGCAGAATGTGAATTGCTGTAGGTCATATTTAGAGTGGAGTGTGAATAGCCATGGGTCACATTTATGGTGGGGTGTAAATTGCCATGGGTCATATTTGGAGGGGAGTAAAAGTTGCCATGGGTCACGTTTATGGTGGAGTGTAAATTACCTTGGGTCAGTTCACAGTGGGCCATGTTTACAGCTAGTTAAATGGTCTTGGGTCCAGCTAGTTAAATGGTCTTGGGTCACGTTTATATCAGAGTGTAAATTGCCTCCATTTTGTGCAGATTTTTTTTTATTGTCAACTCCATTTCTTCAAGGACAACACTGTGCCCTGCATTGTGAGTGAAGAAGGCCTGTTGGGAAAGAGGTCCACAGTGACTCCCCCTGGTGATACAGGGCCCCTGGGGGCTGTTGTCCCTCTGCATGGAGCCTTAGTGGCTCTCAGGTGTCACCAAGGTTCTGGGTGTCCCTCTGTGAACCAGTTTGGCCTTCTTCCAACCTGGACTCCAGACCTATCTTCCCAGGACTCCGGTGCGCCAACCCATGGTGGCCCCTCCCTCCTCCTGTACCCCTAGCACAGATGTCTTTGGGGTCCCTCTCTGGATGACTCTGTGGGGAGGGGCTGCCACCCTGCCCCCACAGCTACCTGCCAGGCACTGCTGTGTACTTGCTGGGTATCTGCAAACCCTGGGCCTTGAGGCTGCAGGAGACTCAGATGAGGCTGAGGCTGAGGAATACCCACACACTGTAGGGCCTCCTTGTGGGGGTGCTGCTGCCTGTTGGGTCGTGGCGTGGCAGAGTGCTTGCTTTGGCCGCTTTGGCCTTCATAGGTGGAGCTTCTGGCTGCTCAGGCTCCGGGGGAGTCCGGAGCTCCTCAGATCCCTGGTGAGGCCCCAGCAGTGCTCAGCCTCCCACACCCCCGTCAGGCTGAGTGAGCCACAGCCTTGCTCAAGGGCACAGCTCTTCCACCTTTATTCATAGTGATATCCACCCCCAGCAGGGCTCGATGTACCCTGATCCTGGCGTACACATCAGGAGAGTGGACTGGGGCAGGAGGCAGGGCCACGTGGTCACTTGATGTGGCAGAGGCACTGCCATTTCCTGTCCCGCGGCTCTGTGGTGGCCCAGTAGTGCTTCTCCCCTCACTCGGGTCACTTAGGGTCCTAAGCTGGTGGGCGGTGCTGGGGTCACAGGTGTCAGATCTCGCTGAGGAGGCAGGGTCAGTGGCAGCGGAGGACGGGCACCTCGAAGTGCTGGAGCCAGGGGATGACCCAGACTTCAGAGTAGCACCACAGAGTCTGAAACAGAGGGCGTACTGAGCCTGCATGGCCACCGTGAGCACCTCCACGGGTACCCTAGTGATTGAGGGGGTGCCTCATGGGGGGTGACGGAGTGGAGGGGGTGCCTCACAGGGGGTGTTATAGGGGGTGACTCACAGTTTTTATTTTTAGGAATTTCAAACCTACAGAGTTGGAATAATGACTTGAGAACACCAGCTCGTCACCTGCATTTCTACTTGTTAAATTTCACTACTTTCTCGCTGTCTCTGCAGAACATGTGTGTCCTGGCATGTACAATTTCTGAATGGTCTGAAAGACTTTCTGACTTCTCTGCCCTACCCCAGGGCCTCCTCCAGAGCTGAGCACTCGGAGGGGTGTTGTCTAGAGGAGAATGCCTGTCCTCACCCCCGGGCCTCCTCCAGAGCCCAACTCTCAGCAAATAATCCTAGAGGAGGTCGCCTGTCTTCACCTTGCTCCTGGGACAGGCCCTCCCTCCCGTGATGTGAAGTGCCCAGCAAGAGCACCAGGAGGCCTGCCATCCGGGGGACGGTGGGGGGAGACTTGGTGAAGTGGTGAGGGCTTCTCACAATCCTGAGGGTGCAGGGCTGAGGGGCGGCTCTAAGAAGGCAAGACCCTTGTTACCCGCTCCAAGGTTAGGTTGGTCTGGAAGGCGCAGTCATCCAGGCGAGGGTGCTGGGTTTTCTCGCAGGTGGTTCTGCCGATTTCTACTTCAAGCAGGTATTTTAGGCCCTTCACTATCTGTAGAGGGCAGGGTGTGGGGGTTTGAGTAAGAGGTTGAGACCTGGGGAGGGCGTGGGGCCTGGGGAAGGAAGGCAGGGCTTGGATAAGGGGGCGGAGCCTCAGGACAGGAGCTGAGGTGCCCATGTGCTGTGGGAAGGAGTGAGGAGACCAGGGCTTCGGAAGAGCCACCAGGCTCTCCTCCCCTCTTCCATGAGGGGGTGAGACATGGGCTTTATGTCCTTCCTAGGATGGCTCCTTTCTGTCCAGTGCTCTGTACTCAGGAGGGATGCCACATGCAGTCTTTACCCAAGGCCAGAGGTGAAGGTCTGCTTCCTCCCACCTGGCAACCCTCCCACTCCACTTGCCGTGCCTCCTGTGGCCCAAGGCAGGCAGGGCCATCGACTGGCTTTCTCCCTCTCCAGATGTATGGAGTTTCAAGGGAGCCCTTCTCCCCTTGGACCTGGCAGTGACCTCAGAGGAGCCAAACATTTCCCAATTTATTCCCCAATTTTTAGTCTCAGCCACAGATACCAAGTGAAAGTCATCCCAGAGTTACCAAGATGGAGAGAGACAACCTCCCAGGCCCTTCCAAGCACCGTGGACTCACAGACCCAGAACATCACAGTGGCCTCCCTGGAGGAGGCAGCACCAGATCCTCTGCCCGGAGGAGGCAGCACCAGATCCTCTGCCCTGAGGTGGTCCTGGGAGCCCAGACCCACCCTGGCTTCACAGCAGATGTGTCTACAACAGCTTCTAATATGAAAACATGCTGCTCTTAAAAGGCTACTGTTGCTAAAAAGATAAAAATTACCCAATCTGTGACCAGGGCCACTATAATCCCATGTGAAGACAGTCCTGGAACAGGGCCACTTCACTCCGTCTGCTGCCCCATATTCTGGGCTTAGCAAATGGCAGACACTGCCAGGCACCACCCCTTGATGTCCTGTCCTCACTGGGTCCCATTGTTCATGGGCAGGGAGGAGGGGAAGGACTGGGCTGATGCATTAGGCCACTAGGAAGGGTGTGAGGACTCTGCAGGCTGGAAGCAGAGTGGGGAGTTGGGGGAGGGCAGTGGCTTGGCCAGAAAGAACGCCTGGGTGGGTGCCGGCAAGGCATCCCTGGGGTTGTGGTATAGGTGAGGGTGCCTCCATCTGTTTCTCCCCAGCTTCCAGCCCGATGCCCACCTCCAGTCCCTGCCTCCACACCTCATGTGCCTTGCTGGGCCTGGAGACCATCCAAAAGTGAGGGTGGTCAGACAAGACTCAGGTTCTGTGGTTGGCTGCTGTCCACCATCCCGTGTGTTCTGGGTGTGAGTTGCGGCAGCCCAAGCCACTGTGACCTGAAGCCCAGTACCCACCTGGACCAGGGCTCTCCTGACGCGGGACTCCTTGAACAAGAACATGTCGTTGGTGCAGTTGTTGAACTTCTCCACACTGTACCGTGCGGCTCTGCGGACTCGTGGGTCATTGGTCTTGATTTTTTCTGGGAATCCTGGCTTCACACCTGAGTGAAGGTCCTGGGAGCAGAATCCTGAGAGATGCAAGGAAGCCAGGGTGCTGAGGTGGTGGGGCCTGGGCCAGTGTCATGTGCGTGCCTGCTGGCGCCTGGTCCCGTCCAGCCCTTGCCCAGTCCCCACCTGCGGTGCACTTGCAAGTGTCCTTGTCACTCTGGCAGCTCCACCTTGAAAGCCGAGGGCAGGTGTGGGGTTGGGACAGGGATGACGCCCCCACCCGCACGGCCCCTCTCAGCACCCAGGATGTGTCCAACATATGCCTTAAAAGCTGAACACGTCCCTGGGTGAGAATGTGGGAACTGGACACAGCCTCGAGGCCCCAGCCTGATCCCAGATGGGTGGGTCACTGGTGGTGCTGGAGATCCCTTGAGATCTGCTGGCCTTGGTAGCCTGCTCTCCCTGGTGGTACAATGGGAGGAGGGTTGGGAGTGGACAAAGGCATGGTCTGTGGAAGTTCTGTGACCCGAGAGTGTCCTGCTATCCCCAACCATCTGCCTCCTCCTAAAGGGAGGCCACCTGGGTCCCGGCCAGAGGCGCCACGGCGACTGTGCACAGCCCCTGGGCCTCCATAGGAGCAGCCTCCCACCCCAAGGGGCGCGCACTGTGGAGCCACCCACAGCACTGCTGCAATGCCAGGGTGTGCCAGCTATGTGTGTGCTCATAGCATATCCTGCGTAGGCACCCCGGCACCTTCAGCTCATCCCTGCAGAAGCCCCTGAGTCTGGGCTTAGGTCTGGAGATGGGAGCAGACACTGCTGTGGTGCCTGGACCCACCGCAGCTGAGCCAGGTAGTCTGGAGTCATCCTAGGCTCCCAGGTGGCTCTGGCCTGTGGGTGGCAGGGGTCTCCTGGGGGTCCCACGGGCCAGGAGGTGGATGCCAAGGAGGGGAGGAGGTCGATTGCCCAGGGCAGCTGCTTCTGGTACCTGTGCTGTTTGACAGCAGGAAGCTGACTGTGGTTTTTACTTGCAACAAAACACTGTTCTGGGAACCAGCTTGGTTTTTGTGCATCATCTCAACAGAGGAAGACACGCTTGTGGAAGGGATAGAATTTTCATCAGAAATTAGTGGTTTTTTTTTTTGCAGTGGACTATTTTTTTTCTTTGTAAAAATTACATTTATGGCTTTTTCTGATTATAAACTGACCTATTTTTGGGAGGAAATTTGAAAAATATAGAAGAATATAATATAAAGGTAAAAATCAATATCACAAAGGCAACCACTGGTAACTTTTAAAAATAAAATACATTAAATCTAATTTTACTTGGACTTAAGAGAATTTTTAAAATGAAGTGAAACTCAGGTTATGCTGAACTTCAGAAAAATTTCCCTTCCAAACATATCATGTTAATTTCTAAAGTATTCTAGTAAAGTTACAAAAAATTTATGAAAAACATTAAAGTTGGTTTATTTTTATCTCATTACATATTTCTTAAAATATAGGCTTCAAGTCAGTTAACCTTTAACTATCTTGCAGTTGTCTAAACAAATATTAAAAGTTACACTCTTGCCGGGCTCGGTGGCTCAGCCTGTAATCCCGCACCTTGGGAGGCTGAGGTGAGTGGGCCTGGGTGCATGGGGGGCTGGAAGGACCTGGGGAGGACGGGACTGAGCCCGCGGGTTCGAGACCTGCCTGGGCAACTTGGCGAGACCTCATCTCTACAGTAAATCAAAAAAGTAGCTGGGTGTGGTAGCATGTGCCTGTAGTTCCAGCTACTTGGAAGGCTGAGGCAGAAGGATTGCCGGAGCCCAGCAGGTCGAGGTTGCGGTGGCTGGGAGTGGCCACTGCACTCCAGTCTGGGCAACAGAGTGAGACTCCAAAAGTTACACTCTTAACTTTAAAAAGGTTTAAAAGTCATGATATTTACAGTCACTGTCAGAAAATTCTCATCCTTATTGCTTTCAAGTATTGGTCTCATACCATATTGTTTTCCTTCTACTTATGGGGCATTGATTACAAATATATGAAATGTTTACACTATGCCCCACATGCTTCTTATTACTTTTGATATATCTTTAAAGTCCTTTTATCACTAAGTATGTCTAAATATTTTCTTCTGTCTTCCACTTGCCTAATTTTCTGTTCAGCCACGTCTAATTTAAACCTTCCATTAAGTGGTTCATTTCCTTTGCTTTATAATTCTAGATTTCCCATCTATCTTTTTTATCACCAATTTTTTTTAATGCGTTTTTCATCTTGTCCTTTATTTCCTTAGGCGTATCAAATATATTTATTTGAAAAATTATAGTTTATTATCTGAATCCCCTATGACTGTGCCCCTGTCATCCATTGCTTCTTCTGGGTTTGGGGTCATGTTGGTATCTCCTCACATGCCTGGTTATTTTTAGTAAATGCTGATGTTGATGATGTTGATTTTGAAAAAAAATTTTTTTAAAATCAAACCTCTTTTTAGGGTGATTTGTGAAGAAAATTAACCAGGAAAACCTGATCATTAAGAATAAACATCCCAGCCGGGCTCGGTGGCTCAGCCTGTAATCCCGCGCCTTTGGGAGGCTGAGGTGAGTGGACTGCCTGAGCCCGTGGGTTCGAGACCCGCCGGCAGCGAGACTTCATCTCTACAATAAAAATCAAAAAGTCAGCCGAGCGTGGTAGCACATGCCTGTAATTCCGGCTACTTGGAAGGTTGAGGCAGAATGATCGCCGGAGCCCAGCAGGTCGAGGCTGCAGTGGCCGGGAGTGGCCACTGCACTCCAGTCTGGGCAACGGAGTGAGACTCCTACTCAAAAAAAAAAAGAATAAACATCCCAAAGAGGCGAGTCATCTGTAGGGCAGGAGACAAGTGACCAAGCAGGTGACGAGGGAATGTTCTAGGTCTTTGAGACCCTAAGTTGGGGAGTCAGACCCCCAGAGAGCTGTGGAGAGGACCCCTGGGGAAGGCGGTCTGGGTTTGTGGTAGACAGCTGAAGCCAAGGGTGGGCCGGGAGAGTGGGCGCTGTGTCTTCTGCTTCTCACACCAGGCAGATGACGCATCCCCATTCTGCAGGGGAGGAGACTGAGGGCTAGGGGAACTCTGGGGTGGGGGCGAAACCCAGGTCTGACTCACTCTTAAGATGGGCTGTTAAAATGAAGGAGGGACTTTGGTGGGTGCTGTGGGAGACACAGAGGGCTCCGAGATACCTGCCTTAGAAGGAGCCTACAGAAGGAGGCAGAGGGGCCTGGGTGCATGGGGGGCTGGAAGGACCTGGGGAGGATGGGGCTGAGCGCTGGGGAGGGCTTGACAAGACCTGGGCTAGGGGGTGTGTGGGACATAAGGGGATGGGTGATTGGGGTCTGAGTGGTGGCTTGAGGGTCATGGACAGGAAGAGCAGATCATCCGCAGGCTTGTGAGGAAGCCAAGGTCAGCATGTGCAGGTCTGCATGGAAATAGTGCTGGGCCATGTTGGATGCCAGGAGGAGGTGGAGGCAGCTCGCAGAGCGGTGCTCGCCCCAGCCCTCTACCCCAGACATGCTCGGTGGGGGAGTCCTGGCTTCAGGCCGGCCCACAAGGGAGGACTCACCACTCGGGCCAAAGTCAGGGGCCTGCGGGTGCCCTGACAGGGACCCCAGCCCACCCTGCTTCTAGTATAGGTAGAAGTATGGGCCACGCCCCGGGAGGCAGGGGCGGGTGGACGGGGCCAGTGACACCAGTCGCAGTGCTGGCCACTGGGCAGGTAGGTCTTACCGGACAGAGCGCTGACCCTGGGACACCCGGCAAGGTGCCTGGTACAGGTGTGGATGTGAAGGCTGAGAGAGGACAGGGGCCACCCCAGGCCGCCAGCATGCTGCAGCTTTACAGCTGGGGGCATCCCCTGGGCAGGCATGGTTGTATTCTCAGGCCACAGGCCCAGCAGCACTGACTCAAGCCCTCTTGAGGACGGTACATGTGGTTGGGGACTGCAGCCCTTGGCCAGCCCCAGGGACTTGCTCCAGGGAGCCAGTATGAGCTGGGGGTCCCTGTGGCTCCACAGCTGTCCAGGCCCTGCCTTCCCTTCAGCATAAGGGTCCCCTGATCTGTGGAGTCCAGGACTCTCTCCCATCCCTGTGGGGAGGGTCAGCTGTGAAGCAGAACTTGCAGGAAATGTTCTGGGGTTTCTGGCTTAAAAGTGTAATTTTCCTAGTAATTCACTGGGCGATTGCTATTCTGACATTCCTGGGCCCATTTCTCTTCCTCTTCCACCCCACAGCCCCTGCAGGGTCCTAACGCTGGCCTTGGATTCCTCTGTCACTCCCTCTCACAGCCTCCTTCCCCAGGTGTGGCCCATGTGATCTTGAGCACTCTACCTGAAGGGCACGCTTGTGTACCTGCACGCTGTGTGAAAACGCCCAGGCTCAAGAGAAACCTGAGAGACAGGTAGCATAAGCACAGGGACGTGGTGGGCCACGGAGTCAGCCACAGCGATTGCACCATTTTTGTGCAGGTTAGAGAGACAGGTGGGCCCGTGCCAGCTGGACTGGGTGGGGTGGGGCGGAGCATGGCATGGCAGCCCAGTGGGCTCCCTGGAAGAGATGCCATCAGTTGAGAGGGCGCTCGCTCTGTCATGCTGCCTTGGAGACGCACAGGAAGGTGGCAGGGTCAGGAGGGGCCTGGAGGGAAGGCCCCAGGAGGCTGAGGAGAGGCAGGAAGGCTGGAGAAAGGGTGGGGTCCCGTCCAGCCCACCGCTGGCTCTGGGCCCCTGGCTGACCATGTGCTCACCACGTGTTTGCTGAGCTCCCGCAACCTGTGGTAGCTGGTCCCCATCACTGACAGCAGGAGCTGCCCACCCCCCACATCCAGGGCCCCCACGTTCCAGCACCCCCCCCGGGCTGGGTGTGGGAGCCCAAGGCAGTGTCCCTAGTGTCACTGACTCCTCCTGACTCTTGAGGGGGTGTGACCCCTCCATGAATGGGGGGAGATTTGGGACCATCCTCTTGTCACTAGTCCTGTCTGCACACCCCACCTGATCACCAGAAGAGAGAAAAGACAGAAATCTGCCTCTCTGGGTGCCATCCCATGTGCTGCCATGGGCTGTGTCTCTCAGGCAGGTCCGTCAGCCTGTGGCACCCACTCTGTTGTGCTTGAGTGGCCTGGGGGTGCCTCCATTTCCCCGGTGTCATGGGCTCACCATGTGCTGGGGAAGCATCACCATTCCCTGTGGGTAGGAGCAGGTGCTCACCACTGGTGACCTGGGGAATCACCGGCTTGGATGGATGTACCTGCTTTCCAGCTTAAACACCTTGTTCTTCTCTCCTCTCCGCCCCTTCCTGGCGCTGGCCATGAGGGTGCAGATTGCAGGAAGGTTGACAGTGACCGTTAGGAGCCAAGTCATAGGACAGCAGCGGCCGGAAGGAAGGATGAGCCTCAGAGAAGCCGCGAACCCTGGGCCTGTACTGCTGCCGTCCCCACTCTGTAGCCCTGAAGGGCCCTGGGGCCTTCCCCAACTCAGACCTGTCTCAGGAGTGGTGGGGGATGGGGGATGCCTCCCTCACCCCAGCTGCAGGACACTCCGCACCCTCCATGCCTAAAGCCTGCCCTCCAAAGTAGCTGCAGTCAGGACAGGAGCCCTGTGCCCCTCGCTGTGCCTCTACCATGTCCCCAGCCACAGGCCCCCCCAGAAGCTGTGAGCGGCCCCTGGGGCTCCAAGCCAGGAGAGTGCCCTGGGCAAGACCCAAGGTGAGCCCCCTATGCCATGCCCTCCACTGCTGAGGGAGAGCTCCCAGGGGCAGTCAGAACTCTGGAACCCTGGCATGGGGCGGCCAGGGGATACCCTCCACTTACCTTGGGAAGGGCCTGTAGTGATGCTCAAGACCAGGCAGAAGGTGAGCAGGGCCCCGGCCGGCCGCATGGCTGCTTGGGCAGAGGGCAGTGCCAGGCAGTGGTCAGTGCCTGCTTGGGCTTCCTGAGCAGTACAGGGCAGTGCCAGGCAGTGGTCAGTGCCCCTGTGAGCCTTCCCAGGCAGTGCAGGGCAGTGGACTGTGCCAGGTCCGGGCAGGTGCTGGAGCCCCAGGGTGGAGCCCCGCCCTGCAGACCGCCCCCAGGGCTGGGAGGGATGAGGGGCTGCCTGCTTTGGTGCTGGGGAAGGGGTGTGGTTTCTTGCTGAATCATTGTGACCAGAAGCACTTCACCTCCAGATCTGCCTGCCACAGTCACCACTTCCTTTGTAGAAGTTTCTGCGTTATGAGCACTTGCTGGGGGGGAGAGGGTGAGGTGAGGAGAGACATGGGATCTGTGAACAAATTCCCCACACAAGAGAGGTGTTGCCTTAAACACATTAGCAGGGATGTTCAGAAGTGGAATTTCCTGATTTTTCCTTCTTCAAACTCTACACTCCTCCCACCCCAAATGCCAGTGTCTGCGTGGCCCCAGGCAGGATGCTCTGTCTCCACAGTGTGAGGGAACACCTGCCCCCACAAGACTGCAGGAAGCCAGGGCCCAGGCTGCGGGCTCAGAATTTCAGTGTGGGCTCCACAGCTGAGCTCTATGCCTGGAGTCAGGTGGGTGGGGTTGCTGTGAGTGGCTGACCACTTCCCACCTTTGCTCAAAGCCTGCACGAGGGGACAGGACAGTCTGTGGCTCCCTATGAAAGAACCCGGAGGTTCTGGCACCCTGGCAGTGCACCGTCCACATGCCCAGCCTGTGGTCTGAGCAACCGCTGTGTCTTGTCCAGCAGAGGGGATTGCTTGAAAATAATCCCCTCAGCGACATGGGAACATTCTAGAGCTGGTGTCCCAGGACACAGCTGGAGGTTGCCCCCTGTCTGGAGATGCTTTCAAGGTCTGACTTGTCTGTCATCTCCAGAGGCGAGGACGAGTATGGGATCAAGAGGCCATCTTGGGTGTATGGTGAGCTGGGGTCTCTGAGCTGTGACCTGAAGCAAGTATGTTCAGTTCCAGGAGGGGACCCTCTCTCCTCATCCCCTGGTGCTGACCCTCAGCATGTGGCCTCCCACATCCAGTGAGGGGCCATGGGGACAGTGGATAGCAGGGACAGCAGGCATGGCAGGTGGTGAGAAGATCTGCTGGGAGGGGAGCCCACTGTGTGCTACGCTTGTCTGCCCAGGCCTCAATCCCCTGAGGGTGCCAGGGCCGGGTCCCCAGGAGGTGGGGAGGGGCTGCCCCAGGGGGGCTCTGCAGGCTGGAGGAGTCTGGGCACTGCCCATAGGGTGCGCATCTGCCCCGACCAGCTAGGGTGTAGGGTGTTGAGACCACCTGGCACTCACAACCACTGTGCAGGGATGTCCAGCCTTAGAGGCCCCACTGTGCAGGGAGAAGGGCAGGGCTCCAGGCTGGCCTGTTGACAGGGCTGAGGGCACCTGGGGACCCAGGCCGATGTGGCTTCATTAATGATAGTGACAGAAATGATGACAAAGGACAGTTCACAGGACATGCTGTGAGCCAGGTGCTCCTTAAGCACGTGTGACTCTTTCTTATAAAGATTTTTATTTTGATGGGCAAATCGTGTGTGTTTATGTTGACAGCATGATGCCTTGAAGTCATGTGCGTGTGAAGTGGTCATGTCTGCTAATGACATCTGCCCCACCTTGTGTACTTGCCTGTGGCGAGTACACATGAAGCCACTTCCGGCAGTTCTCAAGCATGTAGCACATTATCATGACCTATCGTCACCATGGTGTCCTACAGAAGAGGAAACCGAGGCAGGTGGAGGGCAGGAGTTGCTGGAAGATGTGCAGAGCCTGGGTTCAGGCCCTGGCTGTGTGCTCTGGCTTCTGGGCCCTGGCGGCTGTCCTCCTGGGAGGTCTGGGATTGGGTGTGAGCGACCCGTGAGCCCGCAGATGCCAGCTTGCAGCTGCTCATGGGTCAGGTCCTGGAGGGTGGCCCAGGGTGCTGGAGCCCCAGCAGAGCAGGTGGTGCAGAGCCAGGACCATCACGGGCCATGTGAAGCAGGACTGGGATGGTCTTGGAGGTCTCACGGGACTGAGAGAGACTTTCTCCTGTGCAGGAACAGCGTGGGGGAGAAACACGAGCATCGGGTGGTTTCCAGCCAGCAGCAACCTTTAGTTTCTGTGAAGAAGGCCAGCAAACGTTTCTGCAGGCTGCGTGGACCGTGAGGAGAGCCACATCCACCAGGGGGCATTACCATCCAAGCCATGAGCACCTGAGCCCTGTCCGTGCTCTGCTCAAGTGCCCTGCACTGGCTCTAGGCCTCCTTGGTGCCCTTGGCCTCCCCCTCTGTAGCAGTGAGGACGCCAGCCCTTGGCACAGGGAGGCAGTTCTGTGCATGAAAAAGTGTCTTGGTTGCTGGTCCTCCTGCAGGGCCAGTTCCCAGCAGTGGGGACAACCCGCCGCCAGCAGATCTCAGGGCTCAGGCTCCTCAGTTGCCCTCACTTGGCCTCTCACAGAGAGTCCCAGTGTCTTGGGAACTGTGGGGTCCCCTTGGGCTCCCTGTGGAGTTCCACTCAGCTGCACAAGCCACTGCTATGCTCAGTGCTAAGCCAGCCCCGACCCTGTCATTGTTACACACTCTGCGGCAGGAACGGGGACCCAAGTGTTGGGCATGCCTGTCTCCATGAGGCCTGGGATGCCAGCTGGGCAGACCCCAAGCTGGGACCTGGGATTGTGGAGGCTGGCTCCCCAGCCATCTGCAATGGTGCCATCTGCTGGTGGGACCCAGGCCAGGCTATCAGCCCGGACCCTGCCACATCACCCATGCACGGGGTTGCCAGCGTCAAAGAAGGAGGGTCCCCTGGGCAGGTAGTGGGAACTCATCCTCATTCATGGCTTGGCCTCGAAAGTCACATGGGGCCACCTCTTCCATGGGCCCAAGAGATGGAAACAGCAGACCCCTTTTGGTGGACAGGGTCACTGTCACGTGGAAAGAGGAGCGGGTGGAGTGGATGTGGGTGTTTTGGAAAGTGATCTGCCTCATGTGGATCCAGGGAGTATTAAAATCCCAACCTCCCTGGAAGGGGCCAGCAGCCCTGACTGTGCCATTCAGTGTGGCTCTGGAATTGCACTGGACACTGCCCAGGAGCTGCAGATGCCAGTGAAAGCAGGAAGGCTGGGGTGGCTACTCATCCTCTATCTGTGCCAGCCTTGGGCTGACAAATGGCACCGAGAGCTGAGGCCTGTGGGGAGACCCATGGGGCCCATCGTCAAGAGGGTAATAAATGGTCAGAGCAGACGGGGTGGAGGCAGGGAGACCCATGAGGTAGAGATGGGGAGACCCGTGGGCGGGTGGGTAATAAATGGTCAACAGGGAATAGACAGTCAGAAGCAGACAGGATGGAGGTAGGGAGACCCACGGGGCGCAAAGACGAATGCAGAAGGAGGCAGAAACGCATCTTCCTAAGTCGAAACCCACTCACTCTGTGGAAATGGGAGGGAGGCCATGGAGGAGAGGGCGTGAGCCCAGACAGGCGTGACAGTGGGCAGGTGGCTGGTGAGGTCCACAGAGACTGGCTTGGGCAAGGTCTTGTCGGGGTGCTGGGGAGTCTGCAAAATGCTCATTCCCAGGCTCTGCATCCAGATCTGCAGAGTGGAGGTTGTTGAGAAACAGACTGACCTTTCCCAGGTGTGCCGGCTGTCCCGATAAGAGCTGGGAGCCCCCAGGAAGGCCTCTGTCCTGGGTTGGCTGCTCATGGACTGGCACCCAAGGGCCACTGATCAGGTGTCACTGCAGCACCATCCCAGCCCATTTCTTGCCCGCAGGAGGCGCCGGCGGGGCTTCTGCCCTCAGCCTGGGCCCAGCAGCCTCCTCCCTTGGTGGTGGGCCAGAGACCCCAGGGGGGCTGCGCCCAGTTGCCCCTAGCCACAGAACTCTTGCACTCTCCCCTCAGAGCCCACGACCCTGCCCTCTCCCTATGTATCCTGGATGGAGATAAAGGCCACGGGATGGACAGGCCACTCAGAGCTACAGCAGGGACCTGCCCGTCGGGTGCATTGGGCATACACATGTGCAGGCCGTGAGTGGGAGAGCACCATGGGGGGAGGGGGCTCCACCGTGCCTGATGGAGGGGCTTCCTGGGAGCCAAGGGGCTGCTAGAGGGGAGTGGCCCAGGACGGTCTGGGAAGCCTATCTGCTTTCTTCTCCAAGTAGAGGGAGGCTGGCAGTCACTGGTGAAGCTGGACTGTGGCTGTGGGGGCGGCAGTCTGGCCTCTGGGCAGCTGCTGCCAGCTGTGGCCAGAGGCCTCTGCCCCAGGTGCTGGCTGTTGATGGTCAGTAAATTCTGTCTCATGGGAATCACTCCAGGAGGTACCATGTGGGTACCAATCTGTGTCTTGAGGCCTGCCCTGGGGACCCCGGTCCTGAGGGTGAAAAGTGGCCTGTCCCTGGGCCGAGCTGCGGGCGCACCAGGGGCCTCGCCAGCCCCATCCCACGTTCAGACTATCCCACCTGAGCCCCCCTTCCTCTTCCCCGGCAGCATATGGGGCTGCTCCCATCCCCTTTCTGATATACCCTGCAGCCCAGAGGTGCCCCCTCCAACCTCTGGAACCTGAGACTCTGTCCCTTCCCAGGGCAGAAGGGGCTTTGCTGGTGGGGCTGAGTCAAAGTTCACTAGAAAGTAAGTGTGTCTCAAAAATGCCCCCACCCTCTGCAGGTTGGAACCGGAATCTGCCCTCCACTCTTACAGATGAAGTCTCTTACTTTATTTTATTTCTTTGAGTTGGAGTCTTGGAGAGCGTGAACCTGCGAGCATTGTAGACGCCTCCATACCTGTGTAGATGGCCAGGCTGGGAACTGTGTGAACTTCACTCTTGTCTTCATGCTTTGGACTTTGGCCTGAACCCCAAGGTCTGTCCCGAGTGAATGCCTGTGGACCCTTTGACAAGCTCCTGGGTCGGGTGTGTCATCACAGCCCTCCCGGCGTCCATTTCCTCAGGTGCTCCTGGCTGGTGTCCATTTCCTCGGGTGCTCTCAGCTGCCAGGGCGAGGTGGATTAAGTAGCCTCCTAGCCCTGGCCCCAGGCTGTTCCTCTCCATGGAAATGATGATGGGGAGCTCTTCTGCAGGGAGGGGGCACCCCAGGCTGCAGAGAAACGCTGAACCAGGAGTGGAGGGGCTGAGCTTGGAAACCTGACTATGGCCTTCAAGGGTATAGACACAGGGCCGAAGACTCATGTTTGGATCAAGACCATTGCTTGGGATGGAGGGGAGGGGACAGGGAGGTCACCCCATAGAAGGCAGGTGAGGCTGGGCCTGGGCTCTGGGAGTGTGCACAACCACCGACCCTTGTGTTTGCTGGCCCAGGTCCATGACCGCCTGGGGCAGGAGCTGGGACTGAACTCTTCCCTTCTGGTCTCAGGTTTCAAGGAGGTGACGTCCTCAGCCTGGGTGCTTCCAGAGTCACCGGCCCACACTCATGTCAGCGGACTAGGATGGGCTGAGGAGAAACAGCCCTAACTGGGAAGGGCAGAGCTGTGAACACCTCCTCCCTGCAGGGGACCGTCTGGGGGCACCTTCTGCAGTGTCAGAGTCCCCAGTGGGGTGGAGCCGAGTGGTGGGGCACCAATGACCCCTTTTCTGGCCTCCCCTCCCAGCCTCACTGCCTACCCTCGTCCTGCTGCCAGGGGTCATCTTTTCAGCCACTTGCTCGCCACCAAGTCCTTTCTCCCGATCTGCTTCGAGGAAGCCCAAGAAAGACAAAGGTGTTGGGGGTGGTGTGGGAGTACCCAGGACATGGAGGTGGCCCGAGAAGGAGGCTGTGGAGAAAATGAGAAACAGAAATAATGAGAAATTCACTTGAAATATGAGCTTGTACACATAATACCCAAAGCCCAGGTGATAAACTCCAGCACCTTGGAGCTGGGGCTCTGACAGGTAGTCAGTGCCCTGAAGAATGGGACTGAGGTCCCTCAAGCCTGAGGGGTCACGGAGCACTTCAGTCTGCCTTGACTTCCTTTGGCACCAAATCTAAATAGACTCACTATTGGTCTTTGAGGCTGGTGTCTTAGTCTGTTTTCTGTTGCTGCATCTGAACACTTGAGACTTTTATTTATAAGTAAAAGATACAATTTGACTCACAGTTTTGGAGGCTGGGAAGTCCAAGGGCATGATGGCAAGCATCTGACTTTCATATGCTTCATAATGTGGGGGAGGCATTACAGGGTGAAGGGCACGCACTGAGAGCCAACTGGTTTTTCTGGTGGACCCTCTCTGCTAATAACTAACCTCCTCCTTCTGTGACCCACTCTTCCAGGAACAGACCAACCCATTCACAAGAGCGGGATCCCCATGACCCAGTCACCTCCCAAAGTTCCCACCTTCCAACACATGCACTCTTGGAAGACCCCAGCCAGAGATGCCAGCTGCTTTGTTTGACTGAGGTAATGTTTATATACGGTGGAATGTGAGATCTGAGGTTCCATGACAAACGTACATGCTCGAGTCAGCTACATCCCAGTTGAGTTAGCAAAACCATCACCCAGAAAGCTCCTGGGGCCCCTGACAGTCAGGCCACCCTGCTTCTGAGGTGGCCACATTCCCATGCCACCAACACTCAGCTTTGCCTGCTCTTGTGCTCAGTGTACAAGAATTGTGCTGTTTATCCTCTTCTGTGCCACACTCTATTTCTGCAATGAACGTTTCTGAGGTTGAACCATGCCACTGTGTGTACTGTTTTATTGAGGACTAGAATTCCGTTCTGTTCCTAGACCCCTCTTTGCTACTCATTCACTTGTTGATGTATGTTACCTTTTGTCTAGTTTTTCGCTGCCGTGAAAAATGCTGCCATACACGTTCTTGTCTGATACATTGTGTGGACATGTGTTTTTATTTCTCTTTTGGGGGACTCTTGAGCCACTGAGTAGGTGTGTGTTTAGTTTTGTAAGAAATTGCCAGACTCTTTCTAAAGTGGCTGCACCATTTTTCACTCCCACCAGCAGTGAATGAGTTCCTGTTGCTCCACATCCTTGTCAGCATTTGACACTGTCTGTGCTTAATTTTAGCCATTGGTGGGTGCAGAACAGCATCTCACTGTGGCTATAATTTGCATTTCCCTGACATTTACTGATGCTGAGCATCTTTTCATGCACTTACTGAACATCTGTATTTCTTATTTTGTGAAGTATCTGTTCATGCTCTTTACTCATTTTAAAATCAGACTATTTGTCTTTTTATAATAGATTTATATTTCTTTACATATTCTGATATAAGTTCTTCCTTTATCAGGTCTACATATTGTAAAAGCTTTTCCCAGTCTGTGGTTTGTCTTTTCATTTTTGAAGTGTTGTCTTTTCATGAGCAGAACTCTGTGATTTTGTTGAGGGCTCTCTACTTTCTATGAGTGGATCCACTTTTGATTGGGAGGTAATGAGACTGAGCTGAGATTACAACTTTAATTTTTTCTTTTAAAAATTCAATCACATTCACACACTCACAGGCACATGCACACACCCCTCTATCCCCTCATCCCATGGTATCCAGTGTAGCAGCGTTGCCTATATCCATCCTCATCTTTTTTTTATGCTCATGCAAACATTTATACACACATGTGGAATTTACTTTTTACTTAAATGAGTATATACTACATACACTATGACTCTTGCTTAGCAGTACACTGGCTCATCCATTAACGCCAGGGGTAGAGATCTACCCTTTCCTTTTGATTGCTGCATAATATTCCAGAGAGTGAGTATATCACAATATACTGACTCATTTCTCTTTTTAAAGATTTCTTTTTATTTTGCTGGATATTCAGTTTGCTTCCATTTTCTTGCTGCCCATGACAATGCTGGAAAACAGGCAAGCATGCAGGACAGCCAACACCTATCTTTGAATCTTTGTTCCTGTGGAGTAAATTCTACGTGTAAGACTGTGGGTCACGGAATGTGTGTATTTTGGGCCTTAGTAGCTGGTGCCGGTTTCTTCCCTAACAGCTGCAGGAATCAGTGGTTCCTGCCCACTGAGACTGGGTGATGCCTGTGCCCTGATTTCATAGCTGCGGGTGTGGCTGCCTCGCTTACTTTTTGGTCTGACAGGTAGTCAAAGTCTTACTTCACAGCAGCCCAACAGATCCGTGAAATTCACCTCCCTGATTTTCCTCCTTTCTCCGGTTGCCCTGGTGTGGCTCTCATCCCTGCTTCCTCTCCTGTGATCCTTACTCTCCCCGGCATCATTCCTGCGGTGACGTGTTTCAGACAGCTCCGAGACCTTGGGCTCTCCTGCGGGTACATTCGCCTTCTGATGATGGCTGCACATGGGCGTCCCCTTGGGCGGTGCGCCCATGCTGTGGCTTCCCTGGGAATTCAGTGTCGGGATTTCTAGACAAGTTTTTCATCACAGCTGCTTCATGGAAACCTTTTACTCTGTGACTGTGTCCTGGTGTTCTGAATGCGGTTTCCTAAGAGAGCTGACCCCAGCCGGGATCAAACATATCCCGACAGAATCTGGCCTCCTTGTGTGATGACTTGGGCCGGGCTTCTGGGCTTTTCTTCCCACCTGTGGTTTAGTCACGGGGGAGTGGGTCCCGTCCTCTCTGGAATGAGCATGGTCAGCACCCCTAGGTCCTTACAGCAGAGCCCGGGGCCTGTGGAGGAAGCTCCGCTCCCTGAGATGACCTGACAGGAGGTACACGGGGACCCATCCCTTCTCGTCCAGAGGGAGAGAAACAGTGGAGCATGGGTACATGGGGCCTGGGGACTTCCGAGCACCTGTTTGTATCCTACAGTCTAGCTTTTCACATTTCATTTTATATCACTGATACATACTATTTTTACTTATTTATAGGGTACATGTATTTATTACGTGCATGGAATGTGCAGTGACCAGGTTGGGCTATCAGGGGTGTCCGTCACCTTGAGTTTCTACCATCTCTGTGTATTGGGGACATTTCTAGTCCGTCCTTCTGGCCACCTGAAACACACAGCACGCTATTGTGATCTGTGCCCCCTGCTGTGCTGCCCAGCGGTAGAATTTCCTCCTTTCGCCTATTTGCATGCCTGAACTCATCGACCAACCTCTCTCCAGCCCCCTCCCACCCACACGCCCCTCCCAGCCTCTGGTGATGATCATCCCACTCTCCGCTGTGGTGAGATCCTCCCTGTTAGCGCCCACGTGTGTGTGAGGACTTGTGATATTTGTCGTTCTGTGCCTGGCTGCAGCGCAACATAATGCAACATAATGATCTCTAGTTCCATCCATGTTGCAGCAAATGACAGAATTTCTTGTGGCTTTTTGAAGACACTGAGGTTGGAAAACTGCAGGGAAATAGAATTGCAGGAGTGTTTTTCAAAGAACTGACACCTGCGTAGCTGGGGTTTGACTCCCCACCCGCCCAGGGTAAGGAGCTGTGTGCTCCTTGGCAGCACATTTCCCATGGTTCCCTGTCTGACACCTTCCTCCCTGCCCCTGCTTCAAGCCTGAGCAGCCAGCCCTCCAGCTTCCTGGCCTCCTAGGCCCCAATCCTCTTGTCTGTCCAGATACCTCCAACCCCCTAGGTCTCTTGCACCACAGGTGGGTGCTGGCGGACTGGTTTCTCCCTGTGTGTGGCCAAGTGCCACTACAGGTGGGGACAGTTGTGGAGCCCACGCCCTTGGAATGACTGTTCCAAGAAGGTCAGGTATCTTGCTTTTGTCCTGAGGTTCCCACTTGCTTCCCTGTGTGGGAGAGGAGGCCTGGAGGTGCAGGGGTCCTGGGGAAAGAGGCCTTCTTCCCCTGCCCTCCAGATGGGAGAGTTTCTCTAGGGAATCCCACACAAACGTGGAGGGGTGTCTGCTGTGCGTTTACATGGGCTGGCCCAGCTGTGATCCATCTGTGTGGCCAGCCAGCTGCCAGGATGGCCATCTGGTGGTGCCTAGTGTGGGGAAGGGAGTAGACCCCTCAACCCCAGTTGCCCCAGCACAGGTCCAGCCTCGTTGGGAAGGATGAGACCTTTGCCTCAAAATCAAGATGGATGTTTTAACACGAGTAAGCCTGAGCCTTAACAGGGAGACACAAGAACATGGGAATGCACGTGCCAGAAGGCAATCCCATTCAGCCTGCCCGGCAGGGAGGAGGGACCCAGCAGAGTACATTTGGGGGCAAGGAGGGAAACAGGAAGTACTTCTTGTGGATACACCAGTGTGCTGAGACCTCCAGGCCACACCCACTCTGTGGGCTTCTTTCTCATACCCCAGTCCCACTCACTGCAGAGGGTGCGTCAGACTGGCTGGAGGTGGATTTCTGTCTATCTCTGTCCATCTATCTACCATCCTTCTATCTGTCTACTTGTCTGTCTGTTCATCTGTCATCCACCCTGCCTTCTACCCATCCACCTATCCATGTATCCACCCAACTGTTAATCCACCCACACATCTGTCTATCCATGCATCTGTCCATCCACCTACTCATCTACTCATCCACCTACCCACCCATCCACCCATCCGTATGTCCACCTAACCATTAATCCACCCATGCATCTGTCCATCCACCTGCCCAATCACCCATCTACCCACCAACCCATCCACCCATCCATATATCCATCCACCCACCTGCCCATCCATCCACCCACATACTCATCCATATATCCACCCACCCATATATCCACCTACTCATTAATCCACTCATTCATCTCTCACTCATTAATCTCACTCATTCATCTACCCATCCACTCACCCATCTACTCATCCATCCATACACCCAACCACCCATCCACCCATCCTTATGTCTATCCATTCATATATCCACCCACCCATTAATCCACCAATGCAGTTGTCCATCCATCTACTCATCAACCCACCCATCTGCTCATCCACCCATCCATCCATCCATGAGATAATGTTCTATGTAGAAAATTTGAATGAGTTTACCATGAAGCACAATGAAAAAAGAAAATGCACACATAAAAATCACTACCCACAGATAATCTCTCTTAATTTTTTTTGGTTTTCTTTCAGTGATGCCTATTTAAACCTATGTCTATTTAAACAATTTGGCTGATGTTGTACTTGCAATTCTCATTTATTTGACATTATGTTGTTGACATTTACCCATGTACTTGTGTATTCTATAAAAGTGTCATTTTTGTATTAACGTTTTATTGAAGTATAATATAGACAAGAATGCACACATCATTAATGCATTGCTTAAATGGTTTTTCACATGTCTATGTACTTCTTATGCTACAAAGTAACTGATTGCACATGACTTGTCTGATGTCTGTGATGGCCATCTCTGGGCACAGCTCTTCTTGCACATCTGGGGTGACCTATTTAATCGGACGTGCACAACGAGTGAGGACAGGCATCACTGTGCTTTCCTGCAGGGACTCGAGACCTGGGGCCTTCCTGCAGGGGCTGGGTCATGGCAGTTCTGCAGGATGTGGCTATTGTCACTGTTGTGGAGGGGATGATCATGGTGACCAACAGTGTGGAGTGGTGGCTGTCACCTGGGAAGCCGCTGTTCCTCTGCCTTTTTATCTGGGAGGGTGTGCTGTGTACATGTGTGATTCCTGAAGGGCAGGTGTCAGGGATAGATAGCATGGAGGTCTACTGCCTCACACAAGTGGATTGCGTGGCTCACCAATGTCCTTGTCTGTTCTGCAGGTCCTTCCTCAGGGCGTCTCCGGGAGAAGGGCCAGTGAGGCATGGGCCGGGTCCAGGCTCCTCCCCTCACCCTCTGTGGCCCCTTGCACACCCACCTCCTTAGATCCTGTGTAGGTCTGGTGTTTAGAGCCCCTACACCAAGTCTCACTGGGGACTCTACACTCCTGGCTCTTCCCATGATGACTGTGGGAATCCACCACCTACACTGGCCACATGTGCAGGATCAGCCCAGGGAGCAGAGGACAGGGGAGGGCAGAGATGCTCCAGGTGGCTTCTCTTTGGTCTCCTGTTCCTTACAGACACTCCAGGGAATCTGGTGCCAATGGGCTCCATGCAGAGGAGCCTGTTGGGAGGCTGGGACCCTGAGTGGGGCAGGGATTTGGGGGCCGGCTATGCATGGACCCTCTCCTGTGGCTAGGGTAGGGCGGGTGTTATTGCCAATGCTCTGCTAAACCACAGGGCTGGCTGGGGGTGGGGGGTAGGGCATGGCTGAGTGCTTGTGTCCAGGGAGGGCTGGGTATGGCCTGGCAGTGTCCCCAGGGCGGAGGCAGGGTGCTTAGTTCACTGCTGTGGCGCCAGTGGGAGCCCAGGCCTACCAGAGTGCACTGGTGTGTGTGTTTTGGCAGTCGGGGCAGGGCTTAGCAGAGCAAGAGACGGTGCCCCTCAGGGGTATGAGGAAAGGCCCCAGAGAGGTGTCCTTGTCCTGGGCCTGCAGGTGGGCAGGGTGGGCCCCCAGGGGTAGATGGGGCCCTTGTCCCAGGCCTGCAGGTGGGCAGGGTAGGCCTGTAGGTGGGCAAGGTGGACCTGCAGGGTAGAGGGGCGTGGGCCTGCAGGTGAGGGGTGGTGTGGAGAGAAGCTCTGGGTGAAACCTCAGGGACAGGCAGAACACCCACCTTGGCAGCCATGAGGTGGGAAGGCAGGTGGGCTGGGCATGTGGTGCCATGGGCCGAGTAGGCCGATCAAATCCATGTCGGCAGTAGTGGGAGCATGGGACTGTTTAGAGGGCGCTGGGAACAGTCACCAACTGGTATTTGGAGAAAACAGTGAGACGGAGGCCCAGCATGGTATTCAGGGGCAGGTTCCCCCGCTGTGCCAATCTGTAGCAGCGTCCCGAGGCCTCGGCGTGGGCTGGGAGGGCTGGGTGCCACCCATGCTCCCGAGCCATGAGCCCAGGTCCAGCCTCCAGAAGTGTCCCCAACTAGAGTTATGAGTAGTTGGTAGCTGTGATACTGTGATGTATTTGGTTTTTGGCTGTGTTTTCTGACAGCAGCTCCTAAAACCTTGGAGTCTCCACAGGGATAAGAGTGTCTTTTTTGTGTCAATGAGATGGCTGGGCCCCAGGTAGCTTCAGGGTGGGGCTCTTCACCTGAAAGACCAGGCTGGATTGGAAGGTTGGGACTTTCAGCTCCACCCCTGAGCTCCAGGGAGGGGAGAAAGGCTGGAGGTTGAGTCGATCACTAAATGACCAATGATTTAATCAATCATGCCTACTGATGAAACTTCATAAAACCCCAAGAGGACAGGGTTCAGAGAGCTTCTTGGTGAGGGAACACGTGGGGGGCTCCTGGAGGGCAGTGCCCAGGGAGGCAAGGAAGCTCCACCCCTTCCCCATTCCTTGCCTTCCACATCTCTTCATCTGTACCCTTTGTAACAAACCAGTAATCATAAGTGTCTCCCCAAGTTCTGTGAGCCTCTCTAGCAAATTAATTGAACCCAAGAAGGAGGTCATGGGGTTTACAAGGTATGGTCATCCGGTCAGAAGCACAGGCTACACCCTGGGGGACAGAGTCCTCACCTGCGGGATCTGGCACCATTTCCAGGTGGGCAGTGTTGTGACTGAACTGGAGGACCCCAGCTGTGGTGTGTAGAGATGCTGGGATACCGGTCACAACCTGGACCTGCGTGTCCTGCGTGGTTCCCGTGGCCTCAGCTGGTGGACCAGCCCCACAGGGACTCTGAGTTGATAGCAGGCATGTGGGGAAAACTCACACACCTGGTTGTTCTGTAATGACTGTGGTGTGACGGCAGATGGAAACTGTTCGTAATTTTTCCACACAGCCAAGTCTTGAAAACAATGATAGAAATTATGTATTTTACTTTTTATTATCAAAAATTTCCAGCATATACAGAGGTAGAACGACCGGCACAAGGTGTCCCAGCTTTTATAGCCCAGCCCCCAGTGCCAAGGTCCCCTGCTGTCACGGCCTGCCCCCCAACCCTAAGGCATCCCCATGGTCAGGGCCTGATCCCCAGCCCCAAGGTGTCCCTGCCATCACGGCCTGCCCCCCAGTCCCAAGGCATCCCTGCAGTCACAGCCTTCCTCCCCGCCCCAGCCCCAAGGTATCCCTGCTGTCAAGTCCTGCCTCCCTTCCCCAAGGTATCCCTGCTGGTCTGTCTCTGCCTCCCAGCCCCAAGACATAAACTAGCTGTTTCTTCCAGTTGGAATGTCTTGAAGCAAATCCAGAACCTGTGTCATTTTGTGTGACGGTACTTTATTGCACACCCCTGACTGGGGAGGACTTTTTAAAAGAACATGACCCTGGTGCCATCCCACGACAAGTTCCTGGCCCTGTCCGGTTCTCTCCATGGGGGCGGGAGCATTCCACACCTGGCTTGGTGGAATCTGGCTTCATCAGGGGACACATTAAGCACCCATGGTGTGTGTTCCAGCATTGGACCCAATAGCAAGTACCCAGGCTCAGTTGCATGCCCTAGGTTAGACTCCTGAAAGGTCCTGTACCTGCCACTGCTCCAGAGCCCGTGTGGGGTGAGGTTACCATCCAAGGCCATGGGACCCACACAGGACACGCATGTCAGGTGGTGACTGGAATCCCAGCATCTCCTTGTCGAGGGGATCCTCCTGGGATCAGTGACCCAATGTTCCTCCCATGATGTTTCCAGAGTACAAATTCCCACCACACGTTTCATGGGGGATGGGTCTCTTTTCATGGAAGTGGAGGCAAACGTGATTGTTGCCTGCTCGGCCTGGTTTGGGGGTTGCTTTCCTGGCTCTGTCTCACTCTTCAGTGGGGCCCGAGGTTGTCTCCCCATGGGTGATGAGACCCCTTGGGAACAGCCTCCCTGGCCCAGACTCCTTGACTCGGTCCTGTGACCCCGCCTTCTCTCAGGATACTGATGGGTTGATGGACAGATCACCGGTGGCTCTCGAGGGCTGGCTGGGGCCTCCCTGCCCCCACCCCTGAAAAAGGCTCAATGGTGGTGAGTGAGGAACCGCAGTTCTAGGGTTGACATCAAGTGGGATATGTGGAGACCGATCCTTCAATGCGACGTTTTATTTGGGACATACAGATTGGGTGGCATATCAGCACATCCAAGGAACAGAGAGGAGGACGGAGTTGTTATAACAAGAAATGTCACGTGTTGTTCTTTGAGAAAGTTGATTTAGTGAAGTTGGGGGAGTTGATGAGATTTCACTGGCGAATGACTTGTCTTAGAGTCCAGCGGGTTGTTTTAGTTTAGTAGTCATTAGTAAAACTGGCTGTGGGTTACGGCAGGTGGTCTCAGCTGCCAGGCTGGCAGACAGCAGTGTCGTGTGTCCTGAGTGCTCTTGCCCTTGGTGGCTCGACTCTGTTTCAATAGGGTGTCCCAAGAATGACCCAATTCCACCCTTTTCTTTCACACACGTTGCCTGCCTGGAGCCCTCTGGGCTGAGGAACCTTGCCTGCTTGCACTCTGTGTTCCATGGATCCGAGTGGGGTCATGACAAGCAGCATTTGTCGAGCACTTAGTATGTGCAGAACCCCATCTAAACTCCTCAGACTCCTACCCGCCTTCACAGCATCCCCATCCCAGGAGGCACAGATATCAACTCGTTATGCTGAGAACACCAGGACATGCAGTGCTCGTGTAGCTGCTCGACCAGAACACCTGGATGCCTGTGCCCCACCCATGGTGCTGCGCCTGCTCTTGCAGCAGGTAGTTAGGAAGCATCTCCCTCAGGCACCTCCCATGGGCTCCTCCCACATGCTTCTCCCATGGGCACCTCCCATGGGGTCTCCTTCTCGTGCAGTGCAGCTGGGGTCCTGATCCCACTTCCCGTAGGTACTGCAGCTGAGGGTGGGTGGGGTGAGCCCAGGATGGGCCCCACTACTCGGGGCTCCCGTGTAGCCCATCACCAGCCCCACAGCCTCGCATGCCTGCTCACTGGCTGTGGGTGCTTCACAGCCAGAGGGAACCGTGAGCAGCATTCTCCTACTCTGACGCGAGTCCTGGGGCCCATCCCAGGGTTCTGGTTTGGCCGATTCGGGGCGGGGCCTGGAGTCTGAATTTCTAGCAGTTCTAAGGAGTGCTGCTGCCCCAGGGGGGCTCAGGGAACTGTGTGGGATCCAGGTGAACGCGCTGGGCTTGGGTCATCAGGTCAGCTGCCTACTTGGGCTCTGGGCTCCACTTCCAGCCTCTCATGGTCCAGGGTGGTGGCAGCCCCTTGCTGTCCTCCACCATCCAACATTGGCTCCTGGAGTTCCAGCCACTTCTGGTGCTGGCTGGGTGGCCGCAGGGTCAGAGTCATGGACCTGGAAACTCCCATGGGTCTCTGTTCTCCAGTGCCTGCCCTGGGCGTCTCCTCGTGCCTGTAGGTAGTTGATCTTGCATTTTTGTCCAGAGTTTGCAGTTATCCGTGGGAAAGTCGGGCTAACAGGTGTTTACTTGGTGGTCACCAGAAGTGGGACCTGCCTTGGGTCTCTGAATATGGGAATACCGCCACACACGGCGCTCTCCACAGAGCAAGAAGGGGTCTTCAGCCCCTGCACCTCAAGGGTCCCTCCCCATTTCTCTTTCCCACATCTCCCACCCTGTTATCCAACCCCCCAACGCCACTCTACACTTGCCCCCCCCAGGTGTGCATTCCTGCTGGTGTGGGGGCAGACCCTGGTTACAACCAGAGCACTCCGTCAGGGCACCCTTGAGAGACTCAGGGAGTGTGCTTGAGGGCTGGCTTCATGAGCAGGCCTGGAAGCATCTCTTCTCCATCAAAATCCATTTCCCCAGAGAACCTCTAATTATGCTGCCAAAATTACTCCATGCAAATGAGATGAGAAGCACCAGAAAATGGAAAGATGCAGTTGGCTTTATCTTAGCAAAATCTTGAGAACCCAACTCGAAATGGCTGAAATGCACAACCGTGCAAACAGCCTGAGCTGGGAGTTGGCGTGGGTTCCTGGGCACTCCATTCCCTCCTGTTCCAGCAGCCCCTTGCTGTGGGTGGTCTGGGGGCTTTCGATGAACTCATGCTTCTGAGTGGAGCAGGCCCTGGCCTCCTGTTTCAGCAGTTGCCAGAATGGGTGTGGTACCTCCAGGTCCCTGCTCCTCTCAGGGTCCTCCTGGCCGTCCTGCTGCCCCCAGCCTCCACTGAGGACCTTGGGCCTTATCCTCTGCCTCCTGCTGTCCACGGGGAGACCATGGGCTTTGGAGACAGCCATCGCTGGATTTGAATTCAGGCCTCTTCATATTCTAACCGGGTGACAATGGGCAACATTTGGAATGCCCTATGCCGTGGCATTCCCATCTGCAGAGGGAGATTGCAGAGCCACAGCTGGGGACACGAAAGGGGGACTTGGGCACATCAGGTACCTGAGATCAGCTGAGGTAGGGAGCAGCAGGGATTCACACAGGGGCACCAGTTTCAGAGTCCAGCTGTGAACCAGGCCCCATGGTTTCTTCGTCTTCAAGGATGCATGTATGGGAGTCCTGGGAGAGTTCCCCTAGTTTCCAGGCGTCTGCTTTGACACAGATCACTTCAGTGGGATTAACCGTGGTCCTGACGCCCCTCAATCCCGTGTGCAGATTGCTGAAGTGCCCATCAGACTCCTTCATGCTGTGGGGCCCTCCTGCTGGCCCACTTTGGAGTAGGATGCCCCCTTTCTTGTCCGAACTCAGCACTTTATCTCTGGGATTTGTTTTCTGCCCCGTCTGTAACGCTCAGGGGAGGCGGGACTGGTCACTCTGCTGGGATTACAAATCTGAGATTTTTGTGCTTTAAAACCGATACTGACTTTAGGGTTATGAAATACTTTGAATGTACAGAAAAGCATCAGAGTATTATAATAAGCACTGCATACCTGCCTCAGACCAGTCGACATTCTTGTCGAGCTCTCCTAGCTGCAGGCAACTTACTTTTTAAGGAAACGAATGTCACTGGCACAGCTGAAACCATATCTGTGTGCTCCCTTCTCCACTCCTCTCCCACCTCCCAAGTGGGCGCAAGTCCTTGGGACTCGATATTCAGCCTTTCTTGCTGTGTTTCAATATTATTTCTACCTATGTGGCCATAAACATAGATATAAACATATATAGTTAGTATTTTTATATATGTGACCATAATAATATATGATAATTATACATGTGGCCATAAACAAGGCCCCTTTTAGAGGATTCTTTGGGGCATGACTGGGAAACAGGATTTCTGTTTGAAGGGCATGAGCACGTGCAGCCGTGGTGGAGGGCAGATGGCCTCCTTGCTGGGCGTACCAGTTATTTTCCAACATCAAGATTTCCTTCTGCACACGTTCCTGCCTATTCTTAGGATTTTTAGATTTCCCCCAGTCTGGTTGGTATGAAATTGTGACTATGGCTATATTTTGCACTTCCCTGATTAGTAATGAGGTTAAAGCACATTTTCATGTCTTTATTGAACATTTGGGTATTCTCGTCAGTGAATGCAAATTTACATATTTTCCTATTAGATTATTTGTATTTTTATGTATTTAAGGAGTTCTGTATATATTGTGTCTTCACAGTCTTTTTTATTTTTAATATAGCTTGCAAATCTCCTCCTAGAAAGACGTGTCTTTCTAATCTCTGCAGGGCATCTGTTGAATGGTTTTAAATAACAGCAGCAAATGTACCAGCTTGTACTCCCATGTCTCGTTGAATGAACTGTTCTCTTCTACAGAGTCATGAAGATCTTATCTTATCTTTTCTTTTTTTTTTGAGTTAGAGTCTCACTCTGTCACCTAGTTGGGTGTGTAGTTGTGCGGTCCTGGCTCACTAGCCTTGATGTTCTGGGTTCCAACGGTTCTTTCACTTCAGCCTCCTGAGTAGCTAGGTGGGACTACAGGCGTGCACCACCATTCCCAGCTAATTTTTTCACAGAGATGAGGTCTTGCCATGCTACCAAGTCTGGTCTGAAACTCCTGGGCTCAAGTGATTCTCCCATCCCAGCCTCCCAAAGTGCTGGGGTTACAGGCATGAGCCACCATGCCTGGCCATGAAGATATTTTCTCATTAGCTCTCACATCTCCCTGGTGCTCCCATACCCGTGTAGACCTCCACGCCTCTGGAGCTGGCTGTGTGTGTGGTGTGAGGTGGAGGCCCATCCTCACTCTCCCCACGGCCTCTCCAGTTGCCCTGGGCTCACTCTTCTCCCTGTGGCCTGAGCTCTGCTTCTGCTTCATGCCAAGTTGCCCATTTGAAGTCTGTCTCTGGGCTCCATGCTCTGTTCTGTTGCCTGGCATTGGTCCCGTGTGAATTATTTTGACTTTATATTAAGTTGTAGGATCAAGTAGCATGGGTGCTCCCTGAATGCCCTGTCAGGAGAGTCTGGGCTCTGCGGGGCCTCCACCTCTCATGGTACATTCTGGAATGCACGGGTTAGCTCCCATGGTCCTGTGAAGGTTTACTGGGTGACATTCAGCCAGTGGATGGCTGTGGGGAATGAGTGTTGTTGCAAAGTCAAGTCTTTCCTCCATTGAACAATTTTACTGTCAATATGTGTCCTTAACACCATGTGGTCAATCTCAAATATACACACTATGGTTTATTTAAAAATAGGTCTTTAAAAATGCCTCTTATTCAATTTTATGTGTTTTCCCCTCATAAAAATCTCATGTGTCTTTTGTTAGACTTATTTTTATGCACCTTTAAACATTTTATTTAATTTTTTTTGCCATTTTGACTGTTATTTTTCAAATTTTCTAAAATTTTCTTGTCTACAAAATACAACTGACTTTTGAAGATGATCTTGTTATCTAGGGATTTTGCTAAACTTGAATTCTAATAATTTGCCTGTCACTGCTCTTGTTGCTTGGGTTTTCTATGTAGACAATTAAATCAATTGTAAATGACACAGTTGTTTCCGCCTTTCCAATTCTTCTATGCTTAAAGAAGAATTTTGCTTGTCTTCCTGTGCTGGCTAAGCACCTCCCATGCAATATTGAATAGAATTTGTGAACACAGATGTTCTTGTCCTGTTCTGATTTTAAAGGGATGTGCCTTTAAAAAATGTTTTTGCATTTGCATGTGAGGTTTTTGTGTATACCCTCATTAGGCTGAACAATATCTTTCCATTCCTAATTTACTAAGAGTTAAAAAATTTTTTAAATGAGGTTGTTTTTTCCAGTTTTCTTATGTGTGGTAAAATGCATATAGCATAACATTTACCATCTTAGCTTTTATTCTTTTTTTTGAGTTGGAGTTCTCACCCTGTCCTCCAGGCTGGAGTGCAGTGCCATGCTCACAGCCACCAAATCCTCAACCTGCTGGGTTTAGGTGATCCTTCAGCCACAGCCTTCCAAGTTTCTGAACTACAGGCATGCGCCACCATGCCTGGGTAATTTTTTGATTTATTGTAGAGATGAGATCTCACCAAGTTGCCCAGGTTGGTCTTGAACTTTGGCCTTCCAAAGTGCTGGGATTATAGGCATGAGCCACCCTGGCCCCGTCTTAACCCTTTCAAAGTATGTGGCTCAGTGGTATTACATACATGCATTTCATGGTGCCACCATCACCGCCATCCAACTCCAGCACTCATCCTGCAGAACAGAAATGCAACATCCATGAACTTACTGCTCCCGTTCTGCCCCAGTCCCTGGCAGCAAGCCTCCTACTTTTTGCCTCTGTGACTTTGATTTTTCTAAATACCTCATATAGATGGAATCACACAGTATTTGTTTTTCGGTGACTGACTTATTTTACTTAGCATAATGTCCTCACAGTGTGTCCATGCTGTTGTCTGTGTCAGCACTTCATTCCTTTTCAAGGCTAAATCACACTTCCTCCTTTGAGTATGCCAGTGTTGCTTGTCCACTCATTGACTGTGGGACACATGGGTTTCTCACATGTCGTGGCTATTGTGGATAATGCTGCTATGAACATGGGTGCACACAGAGTTCTTCAAGACTCTGCTTTTGTTTGTTTTTTTTGATGGTATAACCAGAAGTAGAATTGCTGCATCATAGGGTGGTTCTATGTTTCTGTTTTTTGAGAGCCACCATACTGTTTTCTATTGGGGTGGTGTCATTTTACGTTTGCATCAACAGTTTCTACACATCCTCACTAACACTCCTTTTTTTTTTTTTCTGTGCGGGTGTGTGTGTGTGTTTGGATAGTAGCCATCCTAATAGGTGTAAAGTACTCTCATTAGAGTTTTGATTTGCATTTTCTAATAGTGAGTGATATTGAGCATCTTTTCATCTGCTTGTTGGTGCTTTTTATATCTTTTTTTGGATAAATGTCTATTAAAGGTCTTTGCCCATTTTAAAATTGGGTTTTTTTTATTTATTTATTTATTCACACAGAGCTCGGCTGTCGCCACTGCCGGGGCATCGCAGCGGTCTGGACAGCCACTGCAGCTGCAGACACAGCAGCCGCCGGCACCACCGAGACCTCTGTGGCGGCCATAGTGCATCGCGCCACCCAGGCCTGAGGCAATCCACGACTTCAGTCCTTGAAGCCCCTGCAGGCAAGATCTGCTGGGATGGCTGCCACCTCTGCTGCCACCATGACGTTCTGCCGGCCGTGGATCTCCTCCCGTGTGTCCTGAGGCAGGCTCCCATCTCCAGCCTCTGCCTGACTCCTGTCGGCTCCACCCGCTCTGGGGCGAGCAGCTGAGATAGCACCACCTGCTGGCGATTCAAGGTAACAACACTGAAATGGGAGAAAGCTTGAAAAAGAGACACAGGCCAGATTTGAGTGGTGAACAGAGGATGATCTGAATTATCCTTCATAGCAGGCCAGGAGCAACTGACCCTAACTGCGAACTAGTTTACCAGCTTGAAAAGAAAGCTAGAAATCAGACCTGAAAGGACATTGGACTTAAACGAAAAGTCTCTGAGTGTGCTCGATTGGTTCTGCTAGTTTAATGACTTAATTCTATTCCTACTGTTTTGTTCCTTTTTTTTTCTTTTCCTCTTCCTTTTCTTCTCTTTTCTCCTCTCTGTAAACCATATCGTTATATAGAGGAACAGCACACCAATAAGGTGGTTGGTTAGCTTGTATGTTAGCACCATTGTATGTTTTATTTTTTTTTGTATGAGAGTTGGATAGTCTGTAGCTGTGATCTGTTGTTTTTATCTGTTTCAGTATAGGTCTCTCTCTCCATTTGTTGGCACATTCGTCTGTTTCCCCCCTTACTCCTCTCTCTCTCCACCCACCTCTTCCCCTCACTGTCTGCTTCATCCTCTTCCCTCTGCTAACCACATTTGATTTCAGGGAGTAAACCTACAGCCTCACTGCATGGACAATCCTCAGCAAAAAAAAAAAAACAAAAAAAAACAAAGCAGGTGGTATCACATTACCAGACTTTAAACTTTACCAGAAAGCTACAATAATCAAAACAGCTTGGTACAGGAACAGGCATATAGATCAATGGAATAGAATTGAGATTCCAGAAGCAAAACCTCAATTTCTCAACCAATCCATCTTTGACAAAGCCTCCACCACCTACCACTGGGGAGAGGAGAACCTATTCAGTAAATGGTGCTGGGAAAACTGGCTGACCACTTGCAGAAGATTGAAACAGGACCCCTATCTATCCCCATACACAAAAATTAACTCTAAATGGATCAGAGACCTAAATGTAAAACCTCAAACCAAGAAAATGAAGGACATACCCTCATGGAAATTGGAACTGGCATCCAGTTCCTGAACAAGACCCGAAACCCACAGGCCATAAGAGATTAGATAGACAAGTGGGACCTCTTTAAACTAACAAGCCTCTTCAAAGCCACAGAAACCATCAAGAGAGCAGGGAGACAGCCTACAGACTGGGAAAAAGTATTTGCCAACTCCAGGTCTGACAAGGGCTTAACATCTTGGATCTACAAGGAACTCAAACGTGCTGAAAAGAAAAAAACAAACAACCCCATTATAAAGAGGGCAAAAGATATGAACAGACACTTCTTAAAGGAAGACATCCGAGCAGCCAACAGACACATGAAAAAAATGTTCAACCTCACTAATCATCAGGGAGATGCAAATCAAAACCACACTGATATACCACCTAACTCCAGTCAGAATGGCAATTATCAATAACTCAAAAAATAACAGTTGCTGGAGAGGGTATGGTGAAAAGGGAACACTTCTACACTGTTGGTGGGAGTGCAAACTAGTACAACCTCTGTTGAAAACAGTATGACGATTCCTAAAAGCTCTAAATATTGACCTCCCATATGACCCCGCAATCTCCCTACTGGGAATATACCCTGAAGAACTCAAATCACTCTATAAAAAAGATACCTGCACACGTATGTTTATTGCAGCATTGTTCACAATAGCAAGAACCTGGAAGCAACCATGCTGTCCATCAAAGGGGACTGGATTAAAAAAATGTGGTACATATACACGATGGAATAGTATGCAGCCATAAAAAAGAACAAAATAATGAATTTTGCAGCAACCTGGATGGATCTAGAGACTATAATACTGAGTGACCTCTCACAGAAACAAAGATCTGAGTATCACATGTTCTCACTCATATAGTGGACCTTGAACATCCAGTGTAATACTATAAGAAAATGACTGACAGTGGTGGGAAACTATGGGGGGGATGGGAAGGGAGATGGGATTAATGGTAGTAAATATCTGTCTGGGGATGGGGAGACACCTCTTATCAACAAGGGTGCCTGTACGAAGCATATCTGTCTAACCCTTAACTGTACCCCCACAATATCATCATAAAAAATATTGATTAATAAAAAAAAAAAAAGGGAAACAAATGTCTGTTGTTTATAAGCCAGCCAGTCTATGGTACTTTGTTATAGCAACCTAAATGGACTAAGGATATACACAAACAAAGCAAACTATTTGGTGTTTGGGCAAATTCAAGATCTGTAAAAAAAAATGTCTACTAAAGGTCCTTGCCCATTTTAAAATTTGGTTTTATATATGTATGTATGTATGTATGTATTTATTTATTTGAGTTGGGGTTTCACTCTGCTGCCCAGGCTGGAGTGCAGTGGCACAATCATAACCATCATTGCCTTGGCCTACTGGGCTAGGACGATCCTCCCGCCTCAGCCTTCCAAGTAGCTGGAACCACAGGTCCAGCTAATTTTCCAATTTATTGTAGAGACAAGGTCTCTCCAAGTTGCCCAGACTGATCTTGAAGCCCTGGACTCAGGTAATCCTCTCCTCTTGCCTCTGTGTGCTGGGATTTCAGGCATGAGCCACTGTGCCTGGCTTGTTTGTTTTCCTGTTGAGTTTTAGGATCTCTTCATATATCCTGGATAGTAACCTCTTATCAGGCATGTATGATCGGCAACTGTTTTCTCCCTCCTGTAGGTTACCTTTTACTTTGCTTACAGTGTCTTTTAATGCACAGCATTTTAAATGTTCACGATGTTCAGCTGGTCTACTGTTTCTTTTTGTCGCCTGTGTCTTTGGCTCCACATCTGAGAAAGCATTGCCAAATCCAGTGCTAGGAAGCTTTCCCCTAGGTGTTGTCTAAGGGTTTTATGGCTTTACATCTCTCATTTAAGTATTTGATCCATTTTGAATTAATTTTTGTATATGGTGTTAGGTAAAAGTGTAACTCCATTCTTTTGCATGCAGATACCCAATATTCTCAGCACTGTTTGCTGAAAGACAACCTTTTCCCACTGTATGGTCTTGACACCCTTATTAAGAATTATTTTAACACATTTGTGAGGGGTTGTTTTTGAGCTCTCTCTCTTATCTCATTGGTCTAGATGACTGTCTTTAGGCCAACACCATACCATTTTGATTTCTGTAGCTTTGTAGTAAGTTTTGAAATCAGGAAGTATTAGTCCTCCAGCTTGGTTCTTTTTTTGTCAGGGTCCCTTGAGATTCCATGTGAATTTTAGGATGTGTTTTTTGTTTTATTATTTCTGCAAAAAACAGCATTAGGATTTTGATAGAGATTGCACTAAGTCTGTAGATTGTTTTGCATGATATTGACATGTTAACAATATTAAATCTTCCAATCCATGAACATAAGATGTCTTTCCATTTACTTCTGTCATCTTTGATTTCTTCCAGAAATATTTTGTAGTTTTTATTGTAAGAGAGTTTTTCTTTCTTGGTTAGGTTAATTCTTAAGTATTTTTTTTCCATTTTGATGCTACTGTAAATCGAATTGTTAATTCCTTTTTGGATTGTTCATTATTAGTGTACTGCCACTGATTTTTGTGTGTTGACTTTGTATGTTGCTACCTCACTGATTTAAAAAAATTAGTTCTAACAGTTTTGGTGAAATCTTTAGGGTTTTCAACAAATAAGTTCATATAATCTACGAGGAGAGATGATTTTTCTTTTTCCTTTCCAATTTAGATTCCTTTTATTTATGTTTTTCTGGCTTATTTTCCTGGTGAGGACTTTGAGTACAGTGGTAAAGAGAAGTGTTGAAAGCAGGCATCCTTGCATTGTTCCTGATCTTAGAGGGAAAGCTTTCAGTCTTTCATCACTGAGCATGATGTTTGCTGTAGGGTTTTAATGCATAGTTTTTATTAAATTGTTTTCTTTTATTAGTAGTTATTGAGTGTCTTCATCATGAAAGCATGTTGAATTTTGTCAAATGCCTTGTTTGCATCAATCAAGTTGATCGTGTGGTTGTCCCCTCCATCTTATTAATGTATAGATTGATTTTCATTACATCTAACCATCCTTGCATTCCAGGACTAAATCCTATTTGATTATGATGTATAGTCCTTTTAATATGATGCTAAATTCTGTTTGCTGGTATTTTGTTGAGGGCTTTTGCATCAGTGTTCATAAGGGACATTGATCTGTAGTCTTTTCTTGTCTTTTGCCTTGCTTTGTTATCAGGGTAATACTGGCCTCATAGAATAATTTAGGGAGTCTTTCCTTCTCTTCAGTTATTTTGAAAAGTTCAAGAAAGATTGGTATTAATTCATCTTTAAATGTTTTGTAGCATTCAATAGTGAAGTTATCAGGTAAAGGAATTTTCTTTCTTAGGAGATTTTTGATTAGTGATTAGTGATTCAATCTCCTTACTAGTTATATTTCAGGTTTTCTATTCCTTCATGATTCAGTTGTGGCAGTTTTCATGTTTGTAGAAATTTCTCCATTTCACTTAAGTTAACTAATTTGTCATGAACTTGTAATACTCTTTTATAATCCTTTGTTTCTGTAGAATTGGTAGTAATAGCCCCATTTTCATTTCCAATTTTAGTTATTTGAGTCTTCTCCCCTTTTTCTTAGTCCATCTAGCTAATGGTTTGAAAAAGCAACTTTTGGCTTTATTGATTTTCTTTATTATTTTTCTATTCTCTATCTCTACTCTAATCTTTATTATTTCCTTAAATATACCTGTTCTAGGTACATAATAAAAGTGAATCGTACATTATTTATCTTATTATGTCTGGCTTGTTTTACTTAGCATAAAGTTTCCCAGAAGCTGCACCATTTTATATTCTTATCAGCATTATATAAAGATTTCAATTTCTCCACGTTCTTGCTAATAGTTGTTATTCTCTCTCTCTCTCTCTCTCTCTCTCTCTCTCTGATTGATCATCCTAACTGATGTGAAGTAGTAGCTCATTGTGGTTTAGATTTGCACCTCCCTAACAATCAGTGATGTTGAGCATCTTTTCATGTGCTTATTGGCCATGTGTATGTCTTCTTTGAAGAAATGTCTATCAAGTCCTTTGCCCATTTTAAAATTGGATTGTTTGTTTTATTGTTGTTTAGTCTTAGGAAGTTTTTTTTTTGTCAGAGTCTCACACTGTTGCCTAGGCTGGAGTGTAGTGGCACACTCATGGCCACTGCAGCCTCAACTTGCAGGCTCAGGTGATCCTTCTGCCTCAGCCTTCCAAGTAGGTGGGACTACATGTGTGGGACTACATGTGTGCCACCACACCCAGCTAATTTTTAAATTTATTGTAGAGATGAGATCTCACCAAGGTGCCTAGGCTGGTCTTAAACCTATGGGTCAGATAACCCTCTTGCTTCTGCCTCCCAAAATGCTGGGATGACAGGTATGAGCCACTGCACCTGGCCAGCGAGTATTGGTTTTGTTTCTGTCCATCCTGTGCCAACTGGTGTGGCCAGTGGGAGCAGCTGCACCATGGCTGACGCTACCCATGGGGGCCCTGCCTTGTCCATGAGCACTGTTTAGCCTGGCTGCCAGCCTGGGTGGTTTGCACATAGTCCTCAGCAGGGAGCATGTCTGTCTGGTCCTCCTCCACCTCCCCTGTGCTTCGTCCTTTGCCTCCCCTTCTCCACACTCCAAAGGACACTGGGCAAGGAAGTGCAGCTGGGGTGGGTGCCATCAAGGTCCTCCTGTGTCTTCCCACCTTGCCACACACCCAGCCACAATCTCTCCTCTGATGTCTCCCCAGGGGACACTGGTGTGTCCGGACTTCTCTGTGTGCTCAGGGACACATCCAGGGAGGAATGGTGTGACCGGGCTTCTCCACATGCTCAGGGCTTCAAGAGTGCATGTTCTAGCCGGGCTCGGTGGCTCAGCCTGTAATCCCTCACCTTTGGGAGGCTGAGGTGAGTAGATTGCCTGAGCCCGCGGGTTCGAGACCCGCCTGGGCAGCGAGACCTCATCTCCACAATAAATCAAAAAATCAGCCAGGCGTGGTAGTGCATGCCTGTAATTCCGGCTTCTTGGAAGGCTGATGCGGAAGGATCGCCGGAGCCCAGCATGTCGAGGCTGCGGTGGCCGGGAGCAGCCACTGCACTCCAGTCTGGGCGACAGAGTGAGACTCCAACTCAAAAAAAAAAAAATAAAAGAGTGCATGTTCCAGGGAACAATGTGACAATGGCCTTGCCTCTGAGGACTCATCCCTGAAGTCACACTACATCACTTTTGTTTTTTGGTGGGAGCAAGCACAAGAGCAGGGTCCAGAGCAGGGTGGCGTCAGGGCTGTCTGTGGGATGGAGCCGTGTAGTTGTAAACATCACATGCGAGTCAGACATTCTACCAACTGTATCTGGAAAAGTGACCTGAGACTTTTCCCCCCACCACTGTGTTAAAACCTGCGTATTGAATTTCTGGGGTGTACAAATAAACTGATCCCAGGTGAAATCGGCTGAGACCCATGAGGAAGGCTATGACACAAAGGGTGGACAGCTGCACCGGTGGGGATGGATACAGTGCAGCCACTTTGGAAAACTGCTTGGCGGCTCCTCCGAAAGTTACCTTCAAGGTTACCATGACATCCCACAGTCCCACCTTAGTGGGTATCTAAAAGGACGGAAGACACTTACTTGTGCACAAGAGTTCATGGCAGCATCATTCATGACAGCGAATGGCGACATGGTACTGCTGTCCAGACACCATCTGTCCTGAAACACTGAACACACTTATTATTTGACCTTTTATGGAACAGCTAGCTGACCTCTGGTGTAGACACTTTCCATCACCCAGAGAGCGCCTGTGCACCCTCTCAGTCAGTGTCTTCTTCCACACCTGCCTATAGCCAGCCCTGGTGTGACTTACATCACTTCACTTTGGCCTTTTCTAGACTTTTGTGTAAGTGAAATCTCATGTAGTTTTTGTTTCTGGCTCTGTCCCTCAGAACAACACTTTTGAGATTCATCCCTGTGGTGTATGTATCAACTGTCCTTTACTGTCTACAGCTGAGAAGTTTTCTAGAGCATGATGTGTTACAGTTTGCACATCGCAGTGTTTTAACCACAGCCGACATGTGACACTGGGTGAGTGCCAGCCGCCGTCCTGAGCACTTGACGGGCTGCCTCGTGCCAGGGAAGCCAGGCCTGTGAGGAGGCTCTATCTGGCTGACACCTCCTTCCCAGGGATGCCAAGCCTCTAACATCAGACCTCCTCATCCGCCCCAGCTGGTGGATGCTGGGCTGCCTGGAGGCTGTGGTTCCGCTTGGGACCTGGGGATCTCTGCGTGGCCTTGTGTGGTCAGGGGCTGGGGTGGCACAGGGCCTCCCAGCCACAACAGAGACTGAATTTCTTTAGCTTATTTTTTGCTGCTTCAGGACCTGGTGGGATGAACCAAGGAATAGGCTCCACATGATGTAAGACATTAGGGTCCCTTGCAATGGCCTCAGCCTGACCCACATGGGCTTAAATCCTCATGGCCTCTGGTGGAGACAGGAAAGGCATGACTCCTTCCTCATGTGCAGGTCAGACCCCAAGGCTCAAATCTGTTAGGGAACCATCTGGGGTGACCAGAACTAGAGCCCGTTGCATTTTCCACCTGTCTTATAGTAGCTGCGGGCACCTTCCCTGACGCTGTGTACAAGGTTGGTGCCCAGGCAAGACATAAATGCATGGGGTTCTGTGAGGTCCCTGAGTGAGACTCCTCCTTTCTTGGTGGGGCGCCAGCTGTTTAGACCCCGACTTGCTTCCCTAGGAAATAGAGGCAGGCACAAGAGCCACTTTGGAAAGTGGATTCGGGAATAGCCTCCACAGAGGAGGGCAAGGAGGACAGGGAGAGGCTTTAGGGAGGATAGAGGCCTGGCTGGAATAGAGTTGTGTTTGCAGCAACTTGCACCTTGGTGACAGCCTTGACGTGGAGCTGATAAGGAAAGGGCACAGCTTGAGCCAGGCAGAGTCCCCTGAGCCTCTCTGGACATGTCCCCTGAGGCACCTTCCTGGACCCATGGTGTCACCGACATACTTGCTGGGTTTCTCGTCAACGCCCCAAGTCTCAGAAGCAGAAAGGGGGTTTGACGGGGCCACTCAGGTAGCTCTGACTCTCCAGGTCTGTCACCTTCCCTGCAACTGGAAACAAATGTTTTACTCACTCTCGGCAGCTTGAAAGTGTACGACAACTTGGCAGGTATGGGTTTAGGCACACACATTCAGAAATGAAGGCTCCTCACCAAAGTGGAAAGTTGTGGTTTGTGTTCTGGAAAAGCACACACTCAAGTGGTAACAGGGACTCCAGGGGGCAGCTGGGGCCGGTCATGGGTAAGGGTCTCTAGCTTGATTGATGATGTTTTTGTTTTCAGTGAAAATGTATTGATCTGTTACTCACAAAAATAACAATTTAACAAACATTCACAAAAATTTTAAAGTAGTTCATCCTCCATAAAAATCAATTTAGACAACAGAGACGTGGCAGATGATAAAAGTGTAAGGCCCCTTCCAGAACTGCCCCAGACACACTCCCTGGGCGGCTCGCATGGGCTTCATTGACTAGATCTGGTCCATCCTTTTTCTTGCGTTAATTTCTGCCTTTGTCTTTATTTTTTTCTTCCCCCTATTTTTTGCGTTCATTTGGTGGTTCCCCACTTTCTGAGCTAGGTGCTTAGCTAATGCCCTCTAAACATGGAGGGCCTAGACTTGCTGGGAAGTGTCACCTGCCCATACCTTTTTTCATCATTGCTCTGTTCCACATAGTTTATCACGCCCATGACGATGTCTTCTTTGACTTCTTTATTATTTTCCTTCTTTGCAAATAATTTAGAAGATGCTTTTAAGTCTCCAAACATACGGATTTGCTGTGGTTATCTTTTGTCCCCAATTCATACGGCGGGTGAATATGCACATTCGGGACATGCACAAAACTTAGACAAGTTACGGACTGACAACCTGATGGAAAAATGGATCAGGGATGAGAACCCATGGCTCTTGGAAGATCATGGCCACGTGGACAGGTAGTGGACTTTGTAAGTAATCAGGGAAATGCAAATTACAATCATGAGAAACAAATTCTTCCCCTCTAGCTTGAGAAGATTAAGTGGACACTAGAGAACACGGACAAAGGTGTGGAGAATGGGCTTCCTCATGGGTGAGTTGGGATCAGTACAAACGTTTAGGAGAGAAATTTGGCTGAAGAGGTTCATGGATGTGTGTTAGTTAGAAGTGTGCTGCTTAATTTCCAGACAGATGAGGATCTTCTAGTTCTTTGAAATTACTGACTTCTGGCTTAGTTCCATAGTGCTTGTCCTTGTATGACCTTAGCCCTTTGAACTTTGCCGTGTCTCGCTTTGTGGCTGGTGTGGCTCATTTTGTAAACATCTCCGGTGCACGGGGACGCAACGTGCGCTCTGCAGATGTCGGGATCCAGGTCAGGTTGGGGTGAGTGTTGTGTCTTCTGGATCCTGCTGATTTTCCCTGGCTTGCTCTATCGGTTATTGGGAGAGAGCAGCTTACGCCTCATATTGTGGTTGAGCGTTTGCCTGCTTTTCCTTTTGCTTTGGTCAGACTTCGCTTTAGATGCACTATTTCAGGCTACAAGTTTGGGACATGCGTTTTCCGTTTGGCTGGCTCCTTCTGTCACTCAGAGATGTCTCTCATCTGGCGACTGCCTCTTGCCCGATGTCAGCGTTGCCGTGCCAGTCTTTCTGTTGGCGTCTACCTGCTAAGTTCTTCCTATCATTTCAGTTTCAGCTCTTCCAAAGTCTTGCATTTCAAATGTGTCCCTTTGCATTTTATTCTTGTGTTACTCGTTTGGCTGATTTTATTCCCTGAACATTTGCTGATGACCACCATGCCGATGAGCAGGCACACAGCACCATCTGCCTGTCAAGTGGCCAGCACATGACCTTGGGGTCCATGGCCCCAGAGCTTGTGTTGATTTTGTGGTGGTGCTGTGCTGACCCTCTGTAAGGTTTGCCATCTCTTAGTGGGGACTACCTGAAAGGACTAAGCTCAGTGAAAGCTTTCATGTAAACCATTTGACACAGGACACACCACAGTCTCTCAGGAGATGGTGTTAGCTGTGCCTGTTGTTACCAGCAGGTCTCCAGTGTGTTCTCTGACCACAGGCGTCAGCACCACCTGGGCTGCCAGCATTTCAAGTGTGTCCGCAAGAACTCTTTGTGGCTGTGTTTAAAATATCTCCAGATGGGATGCAGGTTTGCTTCTGTCAGGTGCCTGGGGACTCCAGATTGAGGTCGACCATAACCTGGATTTTCAGCCTGTACTTTTCCAGCCCATAGGCAGTGGAACTTCCAGCCTGGACACCGATGTGCTGACTTTTGGAGAGGGGGCAGTTTTCTCTTTCAAAGCCCCAAAGGCCTGCTCAGAGTCAGAGCTGCCTCAGCTCCCCCTGCTGTGGGCAGAGTCACTGCCTTGCTTTTGGGCGTGCTCTGCTGTTAGACAAGATCCTCCCACCCCTCCGCTGCCCATGGGTGCCTTTGCCTCAGCCAGATCCCAGAGCCCATGCTCACCAGTTGGGGGACCTTGTAACTGCGTTCTCCTTACAAACCTGCCTCACCCATTCTGAACACACAAGAAGTCCAGGCTGGCTATGTGACTTCATGGTTCAATAGCCCTGGGACCCGGACTACTCTTTAAACATTTCTCGGAACTTTGGTTTCCACATCTGTGAAATGGCCATATATCAGTGCCTTGATGGCAGTTATTTCTTTCTTCTCTTTTTTCTCCTTTTTTCTATTCATTTTCCTCCACTCAGAGTGGCTGTTAAACCAAAGTCATTAGAAACCTGAACTGTGTATTAATGTAGATGGAAGCTTGACTCACACATCATAATGGTTTCTTGGAAAATACTTCACCTTCAGATCTGTTCTGCTGGGGTCTCATTGCCTCTGTGATTTGCCAAGAGGGCTGGCAACAGAACAAAAGGCCTTCACATAAAACTGTCTCTAGATGGCTGTAGCAATAAGGCTTCAGAGAGAATTCCAGCACCTTTTGCATTTGTGTTGTTATGAGAGGTCAGTAATTAGCATCACACACACAGAGTGACCTCCCACACAAGTGCAGCCCTCTGAAGGTGTTCCACATGCTGGCACTTAAACATGGCCAGCATGTCCTCAGATCACTGGATCCTCCCACGACCCGGTGTCATGCCCTTTGAATATTCCCCTAAAGGTAGAAATCTCCCGACGGCCCCTACACCTGTTACAGACATACTTGCTCACTGCTGGCGTTGGAAGGACTGCCACAGCTGCTGACAAAAGCCACCAGGAAAAGATGCTTGAAGGGACACTTAGCTAGTGCATGTGGGGGAGGGGGAGTAATGTAGTATGCAGAAGAATAGAGGGGGGAGCTTAGTCACCCATCTACCCATCCATCCATCCACCCACCCACCCATCTACCCCTCCAACTAAGCCTCCATCCATTCACCTATCCATCTATCCACCTATCCATCCACCTGTCCACCCATCCACCTATCCATCTATCCATTCATCAACCATCCCTCCCTCCATCCATTCATCCCTCCCTCCATTCGTCTATCCGTCAATTCATTCATCCGTCCATTCATCCATCCATCATCCATCCATATATCCCTTCCTCCCTCCATTCGTCTATCCATCCATTCACCCATCTATCCATCCATCTACTCATCCACCCACCCATCTCTCCATACACCCACCCACCCACTCTCTTATCCATCCATCCACCCACCAACGCCCATTCATCCACACCTCTGTACATCT
>NW_007255446.1:628460-638445 GCF_000164805.1 Carlito syrichta
CCATTGACACCCATCTATCCATCCCAACCTCCATCCATCATCCTTCATCCATCATCCATCATCTATCCATCCACCCATCTACCCATCTATCCATTCACCCATCTACCTATCCATCCTCCACCCTATCTAAACCATCCATCCATCCATTCAACCATCCACCTATCCACCCATCCACCCATCCACCCATTCATCCATTCATCCACTCACCCACCTGCCCATCTATCCATCCATCCATCCACCCACCCAGCCACCTATAAATCCATCCATCCTCCTAGCCAACCACTACTCCTCCTATCCATCCACCCACTGACACCCATTTATGCATCCATCCACCTATCTATCCACCCGACCATTGACATCCGTCTATTTCAACATCCATTCATCCATCCATCCATCTATCCATCCATCCATCCATCCACCCATCCATTCATCCATCCATCCACTCATCTACCCACTCATCCAAACATCCACGCATCCATCCACCTAACCTCTAATCATCCATCCATCCACCTACCTATCCATCCACCCATCCACCTATTCATCCATCCATCCAAACCTCTATCCATCCATCCACCCATCAACCCATCCACCCACCACCTATTCACTCATCCACCCATCAATACCCATCCACCCATCCCAACATCCATCCATCCATACATTCATCCATCCACCTATCCACCAATCCATCCATTCACCCATCCAAACTTCTGTCCATACAAAACTCCATCCATTTATTTGGGCATTACTTAATTTCTTTCTTTCTTTCTTTTCTTTAGCATTTAAGGATTCTGAACCTGGTGCTGGAACTATAAAAATAAGCCATGGTCCTCCTTTCAAGTTGCCCATTCTTGTGTCAGAGACTGACATGTAAACAGAGATTCACTGTACGGTGTGTCATGCACCATAATAGGACAACATTCAAGTAGAGAGGAGCAGTCACTTTTGGAGTGGGGACAGGGAGACCAGGAACTCTTCACAGAGTTGATGTTTGCTTGGTTTGAGAAGACAGGTGGGTTTTACCAAGGGGACCAGGCTGGGGCTGGAATGGCAGTGCCTACTGATGGTGTGGCAGGGATACATGTGGGATGTGTGGGAGGGCATCCTTGTGGAATGGGAGTGGCAGGCGGGGTGGGAGTGGGGCTGGTGCTGGGTCACAGGGGATCACAGAACCCCACAAACCATGGGGTTTGTGCTTGACTCTGCAGGAGATGGGGGTGTTAGAACAATCTGATCTGCATTTTGGAAAACCATTCTGGATGCTCTTTGGTGAGTGACCGGAGGACATGACCTGAGGAAGAGACTGACAGGAGGTGCCTGCTGCCGTCCACGCAGGAGGTGGTGTCGGAAGGAGGTGCTGACATGGAGCCAGTGGGTAGTGTGGAGGCAGAAGGGGATGCCTCAGGGAGCAGCGCTGGCAGAGGGTGACAGAAATGGGAGGGTGTGAGATGATGCCCCGGGTCTGAGCAGACAGTGGGGCTCACTAGAGATGCCCGTTGTCCTGGAGAACAGGCTGTAGACTTGATGGATGGGGAAGTGAGGTAGGGTTCTACTGGGCTTTGGGCTTTCATTTACTCTCCCCCTCCCCCTCCCTCCCCTCTCAATGCCTACTCTGCCTTTTCCACGTGGTCCTAGAGTCAGCATCTTTATGGTTTGTGAATGACTTTTACAGGAATGGTCCCAAGTGAAGGAAAAAGTAGCTCATGAGAAAGGCTACTGTGTCTACCATGAAATGTGGGGCTGATGTGTCCTATTCAACTTGGTAGGTAGCAGAGGGGGGACATGCAATGGAAATGTGTGGCCCCAAGTTTCATATCAGCCTGCAGCAGACAGAAGCTTTCTGCTGTAGAAATGGCTCAGTTTATTGGTTTATGATTCAGAAATATCTATAGAGCATCTGCTCTGTGCTGGGTGCTGTTCCAGGCATTGGGGACATAGCAGAGAACCAGAAGGAATCCTTGACTTCAAGGACTGGAACACTTGTGGGTTGGTCTTCAAAACTCCCTCGTGTGTGGCAAGTAAGTTCACGAATGGAGTGATTTTGGACAGCTGAATCTGAGAGTCCAGCATTACACTTTTCCCCTTGATGTTCCCTAGGGGGAATCCCCTAGTCCCCACACAAACTCACTTTAGGAAGCTGGAGGCTTTGCCATAACTGCATACACTGCTCAGGTCAGGAATATGGTGGATATGTTTGTGAGACATTTTTGTTGTGAGAGATGGAATCCTAATAGAAGCAGTTAAATAAGACACAGGTTTTATCCTAGGGATTCTGGAGCCTGTCACAGAGTGTAAGTGTAGGAGTGTGAGGAGGTGTCAGACTCAGTGAAACACAATTAGAGCCCAAGTCGGAGCCCCTGTGGTCTCTCTCTTCCCCTCTGTGGTCTCTCTCTTTCCCTCCATGTTCTGTCTCTTCTCCTCCGTGGTCTCTCTCTTCCCCCTCTGTGGTCTCTCTCTTCCCCTCCATGGTCTCTTTCTTCCCCTCCATGGGCTCTCTTTCTTTCTTTAAAAAAATTTTTTTTTAATTATAAAGATGTGGGGTACAATTCAGGGTTAGGTATACAAATGCTGATTATGCAAGTACCCTTGTTGATGAGTTATGCCCCCCCTCCCCTAGCAGTTTCCCTCAACTGCCAATCCCACTACCCCCCTCCCCTGGAAGTTTCCCACTACTGCCAGTCCCTTTCTTATATTATTATCATTGTTCAAAGTTCCCTTATGAGTGAGAACATATGGTACTCTGTTCTTTGTTTCTGTGATAGATCACTGAGTATGGTCAACTCTAAATCCATCCAAGTTGCTGTGAAGTCCATATGTTTGTCCTTCTTTATAGCTGCATAATATTCCATTGTGTTTATGTACCATATTTTTTTAAATCCAGTCCAGCTTCGATGGGCAGCATGGTTGGTTCCATGTTTTTGCTATTGTGAATAGAACTGCAACAAACATATGTGTGCAGATATCTTTTCTGTAGAATGATTTGAGTTCCTCTGAGTATATTCCCAATAGGGGAATTGCTGGGTCATATGAAAGGTCAATTTCTAGTTCTTTCAGAAATCACCACACTGTCTTCCAAAGAGGTTGCACTAGTTTGCATTCCCACCAGCAGTGTAGAAACATTCCTTTTTCTTCGCATCCTCACCAGCATCTGTTGTTTCTTGTTTTATTAATGATGGTCATTCTTACTGGAGTAATGTGGTATCTCAATGTGGTTTGGATTTACATTTCTCTTATGATGAGTGAGACTGAGCACTTTTTCATGTGTCTGTTGGCTGCCCATATGTCTTCTTTTGAAAATTGTCTGTTCATGTTGTTTGCCCACTTTTTAATGGGGCTGTTTGTTTTTTTCCTTTCTGCATGTTTTGAGTTCCTTGTAGATCCTAGATGTTAGGTCTTTGTCAGCTATACAGTTGGCAAATATTTTTTCCCATTCTGTGGGCTGTCTCTCTGCTCTCTTCATGGTTTCTTTTGTTTTGCAGAAGCTCATCAGTTTGATGAGGTCCCACTTGTCTGTCTTATTTCTTATGGTATAGACACTTAGGATTCTGATCAGGAATTGGTTGCCAGTTCCAATTTCGATAAGAGTGCCTCCTGCATTTTCTAAGATTCTTATAGTTTGAGGTTTTACATTTAGGTCTTTGATCCATTTAGAGTTAATTTTTGTGTATGGTGATAGGTAGGGGTCCTGTTTCAATCTTCTGCATGTGGTCAGCCAGTTTTCCTAGCACCATTTACTGAATAGGTTCTCCTCTACCCAGGGGTTATTGTTGGAGGTTTTGTCAAGGATGAGTTGGTTGAGAAATTGAGACTTTGCTTCTGGAATCTCTATTCTGTTCCATTGGTATATGCCTGTTCTTGTGCCAATACCAGGTTGTTTTGATTACTGTAGCCTTGTAGTAAAGTTTGAAGTCTGGAAGTGTGATACCTCCTTCTTTGTTTCTTTTGCTAAGGATTGTTTTGGCTATTCGTGGTTGTTTATGTTTACATATGAATTTCTGTATTGCCATTTCCAGGTCTGAGAAGAATGATGTTTACTTAACGGGTATTGTGTTGAAGCTGTAAATTACCTTTGGTAGAATGGACATTTTAACAATGTTGATCCTTCCTATACGTGAGCATAGAATATTTTTCCATTTGTTTGTGTCTTCTTGGAGTTCTTTGAGCAATGTTTTGTAGTTGTGATTTGATCTTTTGTATTTCTGATTGTGTTTATTTGGGCTTTTTCTCTCTTTTTCTTGGTTATTCTGGCTAGGGGTCCATCAATCTTGTTAATTCTTTCTAAGAACCAGTTTTTTGTTTTGTTGATGTTTTCTATGATATTTTTGTCTTCTATGTCCCGTATTTGGGCTCTTATTTTGATGATTTGGATTCTTCTGCTAAAGTTGGGGTTTTGGTGGTCTTCTCTTTCCAGTTCCCTTAGGTGATTTGTTAGGCTCTCAATGTGTGGTCTTTCTGTTTTTATGATGTGTGCTTGTAGAGATATAAATTCTCCATTTAGAATTGATTTCATGGCATCCCAGAGGTTTTGGTAAGATGTTTCTTAATTTTCATTTGTTTCCAGGAATCTTTTAATATCGGCTTTGATTTCAGTGTTGACCCAGTAGTTGTTCAGTATCATGCTGTTTAGTGGGCTCTGGGGAAATTTTGTTGGTGTTGATACTTATTTTTATTCCACTGTGGTCTGTGAAGGTGCATGGCAAGATTTCAACCTTATGGAATTTGTTTATACTTGATTTATGACCAAGGATGTGATCGATCTTGGAGTACATTCTATGTGGTGATGAGTAGAATGTATATTCTGTGGTTGTTGGGTAGAATAATCTATAGGTATCTATTAAGTCCATTTGGTCAAGTGTCAAGTTTAGGTTCTGGATTTCCTTGTTGATTTTTTGCCTCAATGTTCTATTAGGGCTGTTAGTGGGGTATTCAAGTCCCCTGCTATAATAATGTTTGAGTCAATATCTTTTTTTAGTTTACTTAGTAGCTGCTTTATAAATGCTGATACTCCTGTGTTGAGTACATATATGTTTAGGATGGCTATTTCTTGTTGACGGATTGACTGTTTTATCATTATGTAGTGTCCTTTTGCATCTTTTAAAATTTTTGATAGCTTAAATGTTTTTTTGTCTGCTATTAAGATCATGACTCCTGCTTTCTTTTGTGATTCATTTGCCTGGAAACTTGTTTTCCTTCCTTTATCTTTGAGTCTGTATGCGTCCCTTGTGTTGAGATGAGTTTCCTGGATGCAGCAAATAATGGGGTCATGGTTTCTTATCCAGTTTGCCATTCTGTGTCTTTTCAATGGTGCATTTAGTTCATTCACATGATGATTATTGAAATGTGATTGTTTATCCCTGTTGTGATGTTCTTATAAAGTTTTTTCTTTGCTGGTTTCTTTTGGCTTTGGGGTTGATGTATGTGTGTGTTTTCAAGTTTCTTGTTGCACTGTATTCTCTGTTGATTCTGTGCTCTGCTGTTCTCTTGGGAAGTGTGTGGTCATTCTTTTTTTTTCATTCTTCTGTGCTTAATAACTTTTTAAGTGTCTCTTGTAGAGCTGGCCTGGAAACTGCATAATGTCTTAGGGATTGGATGTCTGGGAAGGATTTTAATTCTCCATCACTGATGGATCTCTCTTTCTCTTTGTGAGCTCTCTCTTCCCCTCCATGGGCTCTCTGTTCCTCTCCATGGGCTTTCTCTTCCCCTCTGTGGGCTCACTCTCTCCCTCCATGGTCTCTCTTTTTCCCTCCCCTAAATACCTCCCCTTCAGAAGATGACAGAAGGCCCTTTGATATGAGTGAACCTCTACCTTCTTCCTGAATCCAGGAGGGGAGGTATTCTAGGGAGTTCCCAGCACAGGGCTGCCTCCTCAGCTGTGTTCCTATGCCTCCTGGGATGCTGCACAAGAGGCCTCCTCGCCTACTGGGAAGGGTGTGGACATTGATTTTATTCCTTTGTAATATTTATGGGGCAGCTGTGCCAAGATTAAATATCATTTTCTCAACGATTCTTGGATGCAAACATTTTTAAAGCACATTTTAACTTCTCCAAGATCAGGATGCACTGTAGAGTGGATGAATGTCATAGTTCTCCTGGAAGAGGATTTGTGTTTCTAGCAAGATATAAAAGAGCAGTCTTACGTCAATGGTGTCTTCAATTCAGTGAAGTGTGATACTTGCAGAGGCAAATTTTCTTGAAAACAAAGAAAGCAGATAATGTGGTGGAAGAGACCAACCTGCCATACTTAAGTCATAAGATTCAGAAAGTGTGATGAAACATTGAGCATTTCAGAGCACTAAACTTGAGGACAGCTGTCCTGGAAACACAGACTCCAGAAGACCGGTCAGTGCTCCAAAGGTGGGAAACCAGTTTCACTTATATGGGCAGAGACAGAGAAGTTTAGCAGGACTGAAGCATTCTCCATAGGAGGCCACTATATATACTGTAGCAATTTGATTGGTTACAGTTTGCTACATTCCAAGGAAGATTGCTTTTTTTTTAACAATTAAAACAGTCTTTTTTTAAGCACAGGGTTTGGTTCTGTTGCCCAGGCTGAAGTGCAGTGGTGTGATCAGAGCTCATTGCAGACTCGAACTCCTGGCCTTAAGAGATCCTCCCAACTCAGTCTCCTGTGTAGCTGGGACTACCGGTGCACACTATCATGGTTGCCTAATTTTAAAATTTTTGTTGTAGAGATGAAGTTTCACTGTATTGCCCAGGCTGGTCTAGAATTCCTGGCCTCTACTGATCCTTCTATCTTGACCTCCCAAAGACCTGGGATTACAGACATGGGCCACCACACCTGGCTGAAAGGTTACTTTAACATTGTATAAGGAGGGCTGATGACCTGAGTGGATCCTGTCTCTGGCACCATGGGGCCTTTCTTAACCATTTATAGGAGAAAGCAGAAATTGCAGCGACATGCTGTGGGACTCAGGCCATGTAACCACATTCCTCTCAAGGCTTACAATAATTTGAAGTTCCAATAGCTTTAAATTAGAATTACTTAATTTCACAAACCTGATGGGTTAGGAGGGGCAGATTTCATCCTGCTGGCAACTGGGTAGGTTTTATGGCTTGAATCCAGTGGGTTTAGGAGCTGCAGGAAGCTATGGAATACTGAGGGGACCTAATGTGTCTCCAGGAACTTACTGCTGGGAGAGGAATGAGCCTTGAGGGCAGATTTGACCATGCATGAAGAAAGTTCCTTCTGTTGTTTTACTAAGTATGGAGTCAGTTTTAAAAAGCAGTGATTTTGCAGAAGCTTCTAAAGAGAAGTAGATTCTTCCCCAGCAAGGAAGTTGCGAGAGCTTCTGCTCACAACTGAAGGGGATTCACTGACTTGCAGTCAAGGCGACTTTGGCAGAAATGCTCATTCACATTGACTTAAAAAGGAAGGAAATTTATTATCCCGCATGAAGGGAAGCCAGTGGTCCAGATTCCAGAAATCCCTGTCAAGTTTTTGCGTTTCCTCTTGTTTTTCCAGTTCGTCCTAGTTAAACGGTCTTAATTTTTCTTGAGGTAAAACAAAAGGAAAGCCAGGAAATGAAGTGATTAATTGACCCTTCTTTGCCCTGGAGCTTGTCTGTGATGGCAAGGACCTGAGTCTCTGACTGCCTCTTGAGCCAGTGGCCCTTGACCCTGGGCAGACCCTCTTGGTGGCTGCAGCCATCATGTTCACACGTGGCAATGTCCAGTGGGAGGAAAGAAATGTTCTTTCTCAGTGTTACCATTTTCAGAGCAAGAGCCCGTTCCTATACTCCTGGCAGACTTCTTCTGTCTCATTGGTTAGAAATAGGTTAAGTCCTGGGGGATGGGGTCACAAGCTCAATGTGGTCCATCAGAAGCTACCACTGAGGACAATCGTGAACCCAAACAAAATCATGGCTCTTCCAGCCAGAAGGAAGGTTGTTTCCCTGAAAGTCTGCCTCCTGGGTCATTCACGGTTACTTGCAGACTAAGTCACATGTGCCTGTTGCCTGTTCACAGAACTGAAGTTTGCATGTGGTATGAATGCATGTGGTAGGCATGGGCATGTAAGCAGGTGGCGTGTAGGCATGTGATCAGTAGTCACAGGGTGTGTAGGCAGGTGGTGTGTAGGTGCATGATCAGTAGTCATGGGGTGTGCGGGCAGGTACGTGATCAGTAGTCATGGGGTGAGTAGGCAGGTGGTGTGTAGGCATGTGATCAGAGTCACAGGATGTGTAGGCAGGTGGCATGTAGGTGCATGATCAGTAGTCATGGGGTATGTGGGCACATAGTGTGTAGGGGTGTGATCAGTAGTCACAGGGTATATAGGCAGGTGGCGTGTAGTGCATGATCAGTAGTCATGGGGTATGTGGGCAGGTGACATGTTGGTGTGTGATCAGTGGCCATGGGGTGTGTGGGCAGGTGACGTGTTGGTGTGTGATCAATAGTCATGGGGTGTGAGGGCAGGTGGTGTGCAGGCATGTGATCAGTAGTCACGGGGTGTGTAGGTAGATAGTGGGAAAGAAACTTCTGTTCATATGTTGTTCAGTCTCAGGTATTTGGTTGTAGCAGCTCAAGCAGACCGGAACAATTCCTTTTCCTTGGGTGTTAAAACAGGAGCTGAGCCGGATGGGCCTCACCTAATTGCCCAAGCCCTTCAACACAGAGAGTAGGCTTCAGCTGATGGAGGAGAGGTCAGAGGGACCTGGAGGGGATGCATGTTGCTGCCAGGGAGGTTCTATATTTCTGGCCTTGCTGCAGAGGGGACATAGGACCTTAGAACGATGGTCTGGGATTTAGGACTATCTGGGGCTGTAGATGGTCGGGGCTGATGATGGTCTGGAACTGAGGAGGGTCTGGGGCTGAGGACAGTCTGGGATTGAGGACAGTCCAGGGCTTAGGGGTGTCCAGGGCAGAAGACAGTCCTGGGCTTAGGGAAGTCTGTGACTGAAAATGATTCATAACTGAGGACACTTCATGACTGAGAACAGCCCAGGGCTAAACACAGTCTGTGGCTGACAGCCTCAAGGAAGCAGGAGTCTCAGTCCTAGAACCATGGGGAACTGATTCTTCCACAAGCTAGATGAACCTGAGGCAGATCCTCTCTGGAGCCTCCAGGTAAAGTGAGACTGGAGCCCACCTGGTTCCAGCCTGTGAGAGGCAGGCAGAGGACCCAGTCAAACCCTCCAGGGCTCCTGGGCCACAGAACTGCGTGGTGAGAACTAAGCTTGGTTGAAAGCCACTAAGTTGGTGGCATTGAGTGGACATAGATGATGGATGCACTGAGTCCCTTGCTCACGGTGATGGTCTACCTTCTGGGCTCCGCTGAAGGGCTATTGGGTGCAACTCTGCAGTCCCATCAGTTGGTTAGCCCCCACCTGTGGAAAGGTGACACAGTGGGTGCCCCTTGCTGCTTCTTTGATGCAGTGACTGGTGACTCTCGGGCCAGGGGCTCCTGATGCAGATGCCACCCAGGGAGAAGAGGCACGTGTGTGCCTGAAAGAGCTTAAGTGGTCCAGTGGGACAGGACACACCAGGGATGACTGGCTTCCAGTGCCACCTGCCTCATCATCCTGCTGTTCCCTGAGGATATGTGACCCACGAGGTGGACAAGGACAGCTGGCTCGAGGGATGTAAAGTCCCTGTAACCACTCTCTCACACAGTTTTCCCCTGGAGCCATGAGGCCCTCCCAGGGAAAGGTGTGGGGCACAGGTCTGAGACAGTTAGCATAATCTGGTTCGCTTCACGAGGTAAGATCATTGTGCTTGAGAGATGTTTTCTTTTTTTTAAAACAATATTTTTTTATGATATTGTGGGGTACAGTTAAGGGTTAGGTTTACAGATATGCTTCATTCAGGCATCCTTGTTGATAAGAGGTGTCTCCCCATCCCCAGACAAATATTTACTACCATTAATCCTATCTCCCTCTCCCCCCCCCATAGTTTCCCACCACTGTCAGTCATTTTCTTATAGTATTATGCTGGATGTTCAAGGTCCACTATATGAGTGAGAACATGTGAT
>NW_007255447.1:0-756 GCF_000164805.1 Carlito syrichta
GCAGTAGAATGTGCCATTGAATAATAACTAGTCATATGTTTTTAAGATTCCTTCCTTTTGAAGTGAGGCTCAGCATTAATTCATTGTTTCAAAGATTTTCTCTGACCTGGTTTATAAAATCTACTTCATTATACTGAATCAAACAATGATCTTGTGAGTATTTAAATTTTTCTAGAGATTCCCTTTTCCTGCTCTTTTTATGCTCTTTTTCTGGATCTCTTGATGTGCACTGATTAAAAAATGCAAAAATGACTTAGACCTTGAGCTATTCTTTGTTATCTGGACCTGGAGTTCCTCATCTCTGGGAACTATTTCACATGAACAATTCATTTTAGACGAAACTAGAAATAAAGTTTTAATTTTGCTCAGCACAGCACATTCTTGAGCAGTTCTCTAAAAATTTGCTATCTCCATGGCCCTTCCAGAAAAAAAGTGGCAACTGGAAGTTCCAGTGAAAATATTGTGATGATTCATTATATATAGTCTTGTTTTCTTGACCACAAAATATTAGAACACGAACCTATACTCTACAGAAATGTAACTTTGTAGAGCCTAAAGCAGTGAAAGGCAGTGATTTGGAGCAGTGCAGAGTGACTGCAGCATGGACACTGGGCTTCTGCCACTCACTAGCTGCGTGAATTTGGAGCCTTTATTTAGTGACTTTAAGCATCACTTTCCCAAATTATAAAAAGAAATAAAAACATACTAGTTATACATATTTTATATAGTTTAATATACTTATTTTATGTTTTACTA
>NW_007255447.1:965-7803 GCF_000164805.1 Carlito syrichta
GAGTATTGTATAATATTTTGCTTTACAGAATGGTGTCATTTTCAGCAGAACTTAACTTGTATCTGCTCTACAGGATCACAACTAGTTATTTAGTTTTGTTTTTATACACATCATGCTTTTTTTGTGTAATTTATTTTTTCAATATATTGCTGTATTTTTATGTAAACTTTCATTCATATATTATGTATGAATTTTCATAGTTTTTGCCAATCTGTATGTCATATTATGTGTTCGTTTATTGTACTGGCTGAATAATTCAATTCAATGTTGAAGTAGAGGAGTGACCACAAAAATCTTTCTCACACTCTTAAATTTGAAGGAGCTTCCCTACCATTTTACTGTTCATTTTAATTTCCATATTCCTTTTATAGACTCCATGACTACATCAAGTGATTTGTCTTCCAAACTCAGTCAGCTTAGTGCTTTAATCAAGAATCAGTCATCAGTACTGAATTTGAACAAATGATTTTTCATTGTGTGTGTCCACCTCCATTAATTTCTCAGTGTCATGAGTGCATTAATGTTTTTCAGTACTTTAAAGTTGTCAGTTTTGTGCCTTTTGTCTTGAATAGTTTCTGATGAAAAGTCTATTGTCATTTTAATATTTGTTCTAAAGTAAAATAATCATTGCATATCAGAGATAAGCCTATCTTGGATATCAATATCATTCTTTTAAACATATATCTGTACTCATTGTGCTGTATATTTTATTAGAAATTTTTCTTCTATATCCTATATGTGTGGATTTGTATTCTCCAATTTTATATTTTTGTCTGATTCTTTATAAAAGTTATTGTTTTCATATTGCTCACAAATAATCTGAATCCCCTTAATAACTAATATTGTCAAAAATCTTTCATTTTGTGTGCTTATCTTACGCCTCCAATGTCTCTACACATTTGTCTAATCTTTTTCCACTTTTTATTGAGTTTTTTTATCATTGAATGTGTATTTACAGTCATGAAGTCTAGTTCTTTCACAAATATGTGTTTTGCAAATATTTTATCCTCCTTTGTGCTGTACTTTTTAAACTTGTCTTTTAAGAAACTGAGTTATCTTTGCTTGAATGAAAACCAACATGTCTCTTAAAAATTTCTTTTTTAATTCTACCTAACAAACTTGGCCTTACCTAAGATTCGAATTTTTAAAAAAAAATACTTATTAGCATTAGGTTTTACACTTACATCTGTAATACATTTTTCTTTCTGTATGTGATTCAAAATATGGGCCAAGATACTTTTTTGCATAAGATGATCAATTTTTCCAATACTGTATGTTGCAAAGACTAAAATTTCTTCAAAATATCAAAAGATAGTTCATTTTCTGGACCCTCTATTTCCTCCAATAGAGCTACGTTTTTAGTCTTCACCTCTTAATGAAATTTATTCTGTTTTCCAGCTTATTAAGCCAGAAACTTAGATTTTGATTTAAATGCCTTTTTAAAATAGATACTTTTAAGTGAAGAAATATTTCAAGCTTTTTCCCACAAAGGGCTGGGAGAAGAAATTCCAAAATCAAGCAAATTCATTGCTTTAGCAGAATCCAGCTATGCCTGATGTTTTTTGGTATTTGTTTTCCCATGACCTTATAGCCAGATGAATGTTGTCTGGTAAGTCATCATTAAATATACATAAAATATATTTGCAAAGAAGAAATATATGTATATAGTAGAATATTTCATAACAGGCGACATTTCATTTCACTTATCTTGCCTATCTTAAAATTTAAGCTTCAGCTGTTTGTTGATGCTAACATTTGTATAGAGTCAAAGTTTTTTTAAAGTTCTTTTCTTTTTAATGGCTATAAAATGTAAAGGCATTTTAAAAACAAAATGCCATATATGACTTGGGTTCAAGTGTTTGTGTGTTTGGTAGGAATGATTCACTTAATATTTAAAGTTCTGTAACTGATTAGTTTCCGCTATGATTTCCTAATACAATATGAATGAGGAAGAAAAAAAGTATTCTTTAAGAAAATGAGCAAATTACCATTATGCAGATTTTCCATTATCCATGATGCTATTATTTTTTTCAAAGTCTGTTTCTCTCTCCTTTCCTTCCTCCTTGCTCCTTTCAACTCCCCCCCTTGAGACAGGCCTTCACTATGTTACCCAGGATGAATTGCAATGGCATAATCATGGCTCAGCACAACCTCAAACTCCTGGGCTCAAGTGATCCTTTTGCCTCAGTCTCTCAAGTATTTGGGATTATGGACACCCACCACCATGCCAGGCTAATGTTTCTCTGTTTTGTAGAGACAGAGTCTGACTTTATTGTGTAGCCTGGTCTTGAACCGATCACTTCTAACAATCCATTTGTCTCAGCCTCCCAACATGCTGCATAACAGGTGTGAGCCCCAACACCTGGCTCTGGTTCTTTAAATATTCTCTCCTTCATATTTCTGAGTATTGTTGTTTCTGCCTCTTTTGCAATCCTGCAGACTTTGAATTGTCTACCATCCAGATTTTATTGTGAGTAAAAGGCAGCAGGTACTGCTCATATCTGATGTCGCACAACTGTCCCGATAACATTGTCATCTTGTCTCACTCCAGCAAAAAAAAATAACAAATACAACTTACTTTTAAACTTATGTATCTATGGTTCATGTGTCCTATGTCCTTGGGTGTGCAAGGCTTTGAATTTTCTTTAAATAATAATTGGACTCATTTTTGGTTCTAAATGTGATCAGGTTTACTACTTCTTTCTACACATCTCTAAAACTGGATTCCTGCTTAGTTCATGCTGAAGATAATAACAGTTCCTTATTGCCTATCACCTTAAATTTCCTTTGATTCTTCTGAGTTTTTGAGACAAGAACTATCATGAGCCTATCACACAAGAGAGGAAACCAATGTTCAGTGAATGTAGATAACTTGCATAGGTACTCCAATAGCAAATTGTAGGTGTGAATTTCAGAATCATATCTTTTTTCATTCAATAAAACATTGATTTCTACAAAATGCCAGGTACTGTTCATCTATATGATTTTCATGTATGTTCAGGGAATAAGGCAGTGAATGACAAACTATTCTCATGCTCTAGTTCAGGAAAGGAGGTGAACAAAAATTAGCAAATATATAAACACAGGTGTAAACATATAAAAATTAAGTAAATGGGTAAAATAAATAAGAAGTAGGTAAGTACTACAGAGAGATGGAATGCAGGAAAATGCTGAAGACAGTTTGTGGGGGAAGGTTAAACTTTGTAATTATACTGAATGTGAAAATTAAGAAAGATTATGAAATGGTTCTAGAAAACAACAGTGTGCATATCTGGGGAAGTAGTGCTCCAGGCAGAGGAAATGGCCAGATGGTAAGTTCATGAGGCAAAAACATCCTTAGAGTACTCAGGGAACAGAAAAGACATCTGTGTGGGGCAAAGAGGGCTTAGTGTGGAGAGAAGAAGACAGTGAAATGAGAGAGAAAGTGTAGGACTCAGACTCTAGGGCTTTTGAGGCAGTGGAATTCATTGAAGAGGTGTGAATGACATAATCTGACTTATGTTTTGGGATAAGCTTTCTGGAAGCCATGGTCATTACAGATAGCAAGAGTGTCAGAGACCAGCTCCAACCGAGGGAGGTTGGGCCTGAATCGGGGAATCAGGAAACGGCGAAGAAGAAACAACTGTGAGGCAGTTCTTCTGGGTTGGGTCTGGCCAAGACCATTCCAACTTTTATTCAAACTCTCTCCAGCTTATATACCATTTTCTATAACCTCCGGCAGAGAAACAATTGTCTGCTGGGGGCTTACAAATCTCATGATGCGTACTTCAAAGAATTGTACATTAAAGTAACAAATGCTTAATTCTTACATAAGTTTCACAAACTGTTCCCCAAAATCATTTAATGTATAGCCTTAAACTCCAAAGCTATTATTCGTATTATTAATGTATAACCTTACATTTTCTATTAACCTTTCCATGATCTCATAAATCGTATTCTCATACTATTTCTTAAATCCTAATCCAAAATCACCCAACTATAACCATAACTCATCGTTTAACTATTCTCAAAACAAATCAATTATATGTTTGTTTATTAATTATATAAATGCTACATTCTTATCCTAAAAATATACTAAAAACAATTTTATAAACATAATCATATCCTTAAACCTTAACTATTTTATTATAAATCTTTATCACTACAAACTACACATTTATTCTTTTCTAATGTTAAAACATCTTAAACTTAAACTGCTTTTAAAACCTACAAACTTATGCATGCCTATTGTGTAAAAGATCCCATGGCCATAATTACTTGCTAACCAGTCTGGCTTGAGGCAGAAACTGAGGGAGTTTCAGTACGCAGCTTGTTCTTCTATTATCAATATACCTATCTAAAAACAAAGCTGTAATTAAAAAGGTTTTGGTACCCTAGCCAACAGTCTAAAGTTAGCTTTTCAAAATAACTTCTGAGAAAAAGAAACCTAGCTTCTCAAAGAAAGACTTAAACATTTTTAAGTATTATTCTCACTATTAAATCTTTTATATATTTTAACCATGTCCAATTAACTCAAGGTTTTATTTGAAGTTTTTATTAACAGTTCAAAAATCTTATTATGATTTTGAGCATGCTGTCTTAAAGAAACAAAAGAGTCCATCAAATAGGATCCATGGGGCTTTTCCCTCCAACATGGCCACTATATGCTAGAGCCTTTCTCTTAGCCAGCGTATTTTCCATGGGGCTTTTGCCTCCGTCATGGTCGCTATATGCCAGAGTTCTCCTAGTCAGCGTTTTCCCTATTTTCAGGTGCTCCATGATTTGTTTCTTCAAGATTTATAGCTCCGAACAGAAGAGAGTAAAGACATGATTGGGAAGACAAATAATTGATTCAGTGAACTGATTTAATCAAGGTTATTAGATCAGGGATTAGCAAGACAGGACAACAGGTCATTTTGAGTGACCTGTGAACAAAGAATGATTCTTACATGTTGAAAGGGACTTGGAGAAGGAGAAAAGGAAAGAGAAGAAGCAGGAGGAGGAGGAAGAAGGGATGAGGAGAAACAGAAGGTACTACAGTAACTACATATGGACCACAAAGCCAACAATCTTTGAATTCTGAAAAACATTTGCCAAAATCTGAAGTCAAGCATCTAGCTAAAAGTAGGTTTTCAGCAAAATTCACAGGGGGAATGCATGAGTTAAATACTAGCTGAATATGTTGTAATGTGATAGGTGTTGAGAAATATCGGTGACTTCATTACCAAACATCACAAAAAAGACCATTCATGACCATTGAACTATTGAAAAATAGTCTGGTCTCCAGAACAGTAAAACAAATGCACTAAAATGAACAATATCATAAAAAGTATATAGCCATAAGGAAATAATAACAAAAACTAACACATAATTTTAAAGTACTTAAACATTTCATGCTAATTACTAATTTACTCTTTTAATCAACAACATGGGATGGCTAGAATCAACCCATTAGAAATTACCATAGCCAAAGTCCTTAGTGACTATTTGCTCAAGGAATAACATAACTGTAATTTGTCATTTAAAAATGTCTGACTGGTGATCATGTGTTTCCAGAGTTTCTATATAAAATCTTGGTCCAACACTTACTCCAGTTTAGTCTTTTCAAACAAACAAAATCAAAAGATTATTCCTTATTGAACCCTCTTCAAATGATATCAAGGAACTATAGTTAAATGCCATCACTTGGAGACATTTCTTCTCCTGTTAGGGCTAGAAAAGGCTTATAATATTTCTCCTTTTTTCAAAAAATTTTGGCCTGAGCAAAACTGTTGTGTGTTCTAACACCTTCCACCTTTTATAGGGATGGAAATCCAAAGGTTCTCTGACATATTATTAAAGAAATTCTATTAGTAGGAGGCTAAAAACAATGGTGTAGTATGTTAATTATCTAAATGTAATTTTTAAATAGATTTTTTAAGTAAAAAAAGTAGAAAACTTTTACTGATCTCTATCTCCTGGTTTCTGACTCTTGACTTTGCATGGCATTTGTCTGGTGAATAGAAAAAAGAAGTCAATGAAACAAGATTTAAACTAGATGAAACTATGTATAGCATCTTCCAGATCTCTTTGGTCATGCTGAAGCTTCCAACTCCTAAGAAAATAATACGTGTTATCCTGGTCCCAAGAGTCAAAGTTTCCTCTCTTGGGCATAAGAATATCCAGAGTTATATTTAGTTGACAAAAATGTGCAAGAAAGAGAAGACCTAGCTTGCATGTTCACAATGACAACATTGTGTTGATCATATTTTCATCCAATAAATTGCTCCACAATTTTCATGCAAATAAATGATGTATTTGGTTTCTGGATATAGTCCAGAAAGGAAAAAAAAAAACTGGCTTCTAATATACATGGAATAACCTTCCAGTGAATTTCATTCAGGGTAGTCTAAAATTGATCTAGAATATGATCTTATATATTTACATCTTTAAAAGTTGACAAAACAACAGCAAAAACCAAAAACCCATAGCAAACAAACAAAGAGAAACAAAACAAACAAAAACATGGACTGCCAAGTTGAATGCGAAAAGAATGTTGTATGGTGCTATGGTGACAATCGACGTTCCCTGTCTTATATTTCTGACTGTAGTCCAGTGTTGGCCATGGGTAATTCAGGAGTTGAAGTAACAACTCCTCCTAGAAGTGCAGGAGCTGATCATAGATATGCCACGGTGCTAAGTACGAGAGACGACTGCAAACATAAATAACACACAATTTGCTGATTATAAGGAAGCACACAGGCCAGAGCTCGTGCTCAGGATTCACCACCTGTGATTCAAACCTGGCTGGGTCACTACTACATGGATCACCAGAGGAATGTTGTAAAGCTTAAGGGATTTTACCCAATTTGTAAAAGAA
>NW_007255447.1:8487-9078 GCF_000164805.1 Carlito syrichta
GGGCTCATTCTCTCTCTCTGTTTCAGTCACTTTCCCATCAGCTTTCTTCAAAACCTTAGGAAATTTTGTTCAACCACAGCAACTGACAGTGTTGCAATTCATTGTTTCCCTATTCCTGGTGGAAACAGCATATTTCTTTCCTGACAACTCTGAGAATACCCCAGATTGTTTCTAGTTCGCCGGGCATTGAATTGTGTGGCCTCTTCTAGAGCCAGGTAGAGATCTCATACACTTTGAATCATAAGAGGTAAGCTGGCACATTTAACATGCTCATTTAAGAAGAACATTAAGAAAATTAAAGTGACCATCATGTATATTTCTGTGATGGGCCTGGGTTTGCAAACTCAAGCTTTCCAGTTATAAAACATATATATATATAATTTTTTTCTAGAGCCTCATGAAGTAAATCAAGAATAAATTATTTATTAAAAAGGAAGCATGGATTTTCATCTTTTTCTGGAGAATTTACCTAGCTAACTTTTTGAATTTATTGTCATTCTGAGTATGAGTAATCTTTTGGTCAATCAATAATTATCACTTACTGATTATAAATAAATTATCACAGGTAAACACAAGAATAAAAAAATCAGT
>NW_007255448.1:0-9447 GCF_000164805.1 Carlito syrichta
ATGTGTAGAGACATCTCATTATTGTTTTAATTTGCATTTCCCTAATGATATATAATGATCCATTTATATATTTGCCATCTGTATATTTTATATGATGAAATTGGGTTCACATGTTGTGCTCATTTTAATTTTTTTTTCTTCTTGTTTACAAGTAAGCATAATTTGTATATTTTGGATACAAATCCTTTACCATGTATGTGCTTTGAAAAAATTTTCTCTCAATCTGCAGGGTTATCTGTTCTTTCTGTTAACACTGTCTTTTGCCAACTAAAAGTGACTGATTTTAATTAAGTTCAATTTATTTTTTTCATTGAATGCCCTTTGCTCCCTGATTAAAGATCAGTTGTCGTCATTTGTGGGTGCTATCTGTCTTATTACTTCTGATCATGAATTTCTCAGGATATTTCTCACCTTTTTCATGAAGAAAAATTTTTAGGGTATTGAATATCATGTGAGTTTTTTTGGTGGTCATAATCTTTTGCAGTGACTGCAAACTCTAAGAAAACTATTAAACTCTCACATTCTCTTTTGCTTGAAAATATTATTTATTTTATAGAATGTGGTATATAGATACTAGACTTATATCAATTTATCTCTTTGCAATTAATTACATCTGTATTATATATATATATATATATAAACTATATATATAATTGATGATTTACTTCCACTCAACATAATCTATTAATTTTATAGGATGAGGGGTCGGTTCACATGTTTTGCAAATTGAAAAACCTTACTGAGAAGTAGAAATTAATTTTTGAAAGTGGCTAAATCAAGTACTGTATGAGATGGTGAATTTGTTCTTTATACTGTTAAAATATTTTTCCCAAACCTCAATTACTTCATGTATTTTTGTTCGTACAATCCTACATTTTTCAATATCTGAATGCCCAGGCTGGAGTGCAGGGGCATGGTTACGGCCACACTGGCGTCGACATGCTGGGTCTGACAATCCTTCAGCCTCAGTCTTCTAATTAGCTGAACTACAGGTGCACACTACCACACCCAGCTAATTTACATTATTTAATGTAGAGATGAGTTGCCTATGCTGGTCTTAAACATACAGACTCAGGCAGTCCACTAGGCTCGGCCTTCCTAATTAGGCCTCCAAGTCTGGCCTAATTTATCAAATTCCAAAGAAGCTAACATAATTATGACTTATTCAGATACTAATTTTTTTAAATAAAAGATTATTTTAAATTTTCTAGCTACAGCAACACAGAAGCAGACCAATTCTTTCCAAAACGCAAGCACTCAGAAAGGTACGTAATGATTTCCAAAGTTCTGATAATAAGAGTTTATATTTTGTATTGATCTTTAGCCATGCAAAACAGCCAGAGATTTATTGAAGGAAAATAAATTGCAAAATTTATCCATAAACGTCTGTAAATAAAGATTATAAGAACATATTTTCTTTTCTTTAGCGATAAATTTAAATACTCATTGAAAATCATTATACCCTATTTTGTTTTGTTGCAAATTCCTATTGCTATATAATCATGAAATAAATAATTTTACTTTTATAGAAAAGTATGTTCAGTGATTTCAAGATGTGTGTAATGTGACCTTTTGTCTGTTGGTTGGCTTCATGTGTGAACACAATTATGGGACAAGAGACTGTTTTTTTACAGTGTGTATGTGTATGAGTGAGTGAGTTTTTAATTATATGTACATCCTGTGAGCATACCTAGATATGTTACGTACATTTATGACAAGGCTTTGTATATTAAGTTTTATTTTAAAGTATTCATATTGTTTCTTGATAGTAATTTGTGATGTTTCCTCAGCACATAGTTGTAGTTGTCCAGAAGAATGGTTTACATATTCCAACAGCTGTTATTACATTGGAAAGGAAACAAAAACATGGGAGGAGAGTATGATGGCCTGTGCGTCTATGAACTCCAGCCTGCTTTATATAGATGATGAAGAAGAAATGGTATGGCGGTCAATATGTAAAATACTTTATTAAAAGCTTATTTCAGCCAGTAATACACAGATAGATAGATAGAAAGATAGATAGATCGATAGATAGATAGATAGATAGATAGATAGATAGATAGATAGATAGATTTTTTTTGAGTTGGAGTCTCACTCTGCTGCCCAGACTGGAGTGCACTGGCCACTCCTGGTCACTGCAGCCATGACTTTTGCAGTGACCGGAATAGACCTGTAGGCTATTAACATAAGTGAAATAAATAAGAAGCAGAAAATCATATGCCACATGTTCTCATAGTAAGTGGATAAATAACAGGTACAAATGGACCTAAAGAGTGAAATACAGACCTTGAAAATACTGAAGGGACAGAGAGTGGCAGGACGGTGATGTATGAGAAATTATTTAATGACTACAATGTACATTTTTCAGATGATGGTTTTACTTCAACCCTGAACTTCACTACAAGGCAATATATACATATAACTAAAACATGCTTGAATACCTTGAATTTACACAAAAAATGTAGACAGTACAGAAATTTTTTTAAGTTTAGTATATTGTTTAAAAACTTAAGGATCTTGTGAATAATACACTATTTGTACTTTTAAAGCTAATACAATCTATCATAATGGTTACTTACATGAGAATTTTTTATTTTCTGTGAGAAACTTCTGGCCTCTCTCATACATGAAGCATGGATTGGAGTCTCCCGTAACAGCAGTGATCATCCATGGGTGACAATAAAGGGCTCAATGTTCAAATATAAGTAAGTTTTTTGGAACAGTGCTATATAGAGAAAAAAATATATAAAAGGAAGAAATTCAAAGAATAATATGAATAAGTGTATGTTGATTTTTAGACATGAGGAAAGATTTTGGAAGTTAGTACAGTGTTGAAATAAATATTACATAATGTGCTACAGTACAACCCCTAAACTACAATTTTCCTCTCTATGGTTTCATTGCCCAGGATCAACCTCAGCCAAAAGTATTAGTAGAAAATTTCAGGAAGAAACAACTCATGAGTTTTAAATGTGAACTGCTCTGAGTAGCAAGATAAAATCTTTTGTAGTATTGATCTTTCCCACCTGAAACACGAATCATTGTTTTGATTGGAGGATCCATACTGTGTATAGTAATTGGTGTCCGTCATTTATAGTCATCTAGTTATCAGATCCACTGTCTTCATAGTGCTATGTTACTTAATAAGTGCTTAGTTTTACTTAATAAGAGCCTTAAGTGCAAGAGTAATGATGTAAGCGTATTGCTATAATTATTATATTAAATTATTGGGTTATTGATAATCTCTTGTGCCTAATTTACAGGTATGTATGTATAGAAAAACATAGTATTTACTCATATGAGAATTGGCACTATTCATGTTTTCAGGAATCCACTGGAGTTAATGTCGCCCTCTAAGTATGGAGGAGACTTAAGTTTTGTTTAATAACTGACTATTATAATGTGATAAGTGTTCTAACCTCTTTTCAGGGTATTATTTTCTTAAAATACATGGATAATTCTCTTATTTCACAGATTGTTGCCCCAAAATAAAATAAACTGTGGCTTTTTCTTCACTACAGAATAACAGAATATTTTGCTCAACGCAACTGTGCAAAGATACGCTTACAACTACTTCAGACAGACAAATGTGGAGTTTCACAACTATATAGTTGTAAGCATACGTTTCAGAATTCAAACCCCTGAGTATGGAGTCTATCAGGAAATTTTATATTTTATGAAATAAAAACAATATTTTGATCACATAAGTCTAAAAATGAGTTATGTTGTTTGTTTCAGCAATGAAAATAAATTTCAAAATGAGTTACTAAAGAATAATATGCACACCACCAAGTGCAGATATTGCTGCTGTTGTGCCTGACTCCTTTTCCTGGACATTAGATTTTTATCATTAAACCTTTCTAAAAGTTACGTGTTATGTGAGTCTGTTTGTGTGAAATATGAAGAATAGGCAAATCCATAGAAATAGAAAATAAAATAGCAGTGGCTAAGGGCTTAAGGTGAATTAGAAAGTGACTGCCAATAGCTACAGTGTTTTTTGTTTGTTTGTTTGTTTTTTGATAGTGGTCTTTGTTGGAACTCAATGAATATATTAAAATTTTTAAGTGGATGAATTTATATTATGTACATGACACTCAAATAAAAGTAAACGCTCACTTTTTGTAGTTTATAATGGGTTAATTGGGTTTCACATGAATATGTCAGATGTGCTTCCCTAATCTTAATATGAAATGGGCATATTACTCATTTGTCAAGAAATATATAAATAATGACATCAAAAATCTCTCATGGGATTTACATCTGGGACTGCATTTAATCTGTCACATAATTTTTAAAGATTATGGATCTTTGTAGTGTTGACTTCAACAAAATTCAGGCTGCGATTCAATGTCAAATTTTCTTTAATTTCTCTCTATCACACATTTTGTAATTTTTTAGTTTTGAAGTCACACAGTAATATCGGTATTTACTTTCTTGTTTTTGTAAATGGCATCTTTATTTTAAAATTTATTTTAGAAATGTGTGTTGCTACAAGTGTAAATACTGATAAAGTTTGCATGTTGATCATATATTCAGTTGTTTCATTGATTTTATGTATTAACACTATATTTTCAAGTATAGATTGTTCTGTATTTTCTAAATAATCAGCTATTTTATCTGTAAATAATTACACTTTTATTTTCTCTCTCTAGGTGTAATGATTTTCTTTCTTGAAATAGTTTCACTGCAAGGGGTTTATTTCCTATAAATAGAAGGTACAATAAAAGTTCTATGCATATATTCCCTGTTTGGTAAACAAAATTCATTTTTATTTAGAAGTTATCATCTTAACTTTCTCGAAGGAATATAGCAATATTCTTATTTTTCTAATCGATTTTTTATCAAATGATATTGCATTTATTTTATTATTATCAATATGTTTTCAGCATATAATGTTCACAATGTAAACTACGATTATTGTTGGGGACCAACCTCAAAGGTCTGCCTTCTGACATGGTCGAGGAGACCGATGACCTCGAACGGCATGGCACATCTGGGAAAGCAGTGGTTCTACTTCTCCTTCTTTGTTATTCGTGCTGCTTGGTGGAAACCCTAGAGGCTGAGAAATTACTGTTAACTCAATAACCACAGAAAAAGGACTCTAGAGGATTGCAGGGAATTTTATCTACTCACCCCGTGGTTATAAGCACAGAGAGGAAAAATCATAGTCCGTCCTCTAGTGTCACGCCCAGAAATCCCCATTAGATTACTAGACAAAATTTATACCCCCTTGAGGGGAACCCTCAACACTATGTTAAGAAACTGGGGCTAGCATTACAGGGGTCCTGAAGTTTAAACTGTGAGTGTCCAGGCAGGAACCCACTTCCCTTGCCAAGGAACTGTAGATAAAAACTATGGATATCATGAACTCCTTAGAAACAAACTGGAACCATTTGGTCATGATTGGAGGCGAGTCAGAGAGACATGAGGTTGCTGCCAGTGGCCTAAAAATTGTAAATTGTTGTGCCAGCTTTACTAGCAGGACCCCAAGAAATGTCAGTGTTTTGGAGATTGATTTTTCTACACAAATAAAAGTTTAGTTCCTTGTGGCACAAAGCATTTGTTAGAGTGTACCTGGCCATAGTTAAATATATAGCAGGCTGACTTTTGCTGTTACATGATTTCTAGGAAAAGATTAGATATTAGTTTTAATATGTAGATTATGCTTAATTTTGAAAGGTCATGGATATTCAAGTATAGGGTTATGGTGTTTTTGTGTTTTGAGTGTGTTTAGCTTTAAAGGGATAATCGCATAAGTTTTTTGCTCATAGCTTTAAGGAAAACAATTGTATCTAATAGTTTAGAAATAAGAAGAGTTCCTGAAAGGTTTTACATGACTGTCCACCTAACTGCAAAAATATGAGAATAATACTCAGAAAGTTGCACATGACCATCATAATGTTTTAAGAAACCTGTTTTGGATAACTTGAGTAATGTCAAGAAAAGGTTTTTCATGTATGTCACCCAAAAGGTTATTAATAAAAAGGTATATAAATCACAGATTTACTGGCAATAAACGAGCCGTACCACACAAGCACTGTGTCTGTGTCCCCCCGTTCATTCGCTGATGCTGCTCATCCTTTGGGAAACCCTGAACCTGCTGGAGCTGGACTCCAGTAAATTATCTTCAAAATGTTTTGTGTTTGTTTTTTTTTTCTTTTCTTTTCTTTTATTCTCTTATTTTTAAGTCAGGAGTCTTACTCTACCTCCAAGACTATATTGGCACAATTATGGCTTTTTGCATTTTCTAAGTACTGCACTCAAGGAATCCTCTCTCCTCAATCTCCTTAATACTTGGTGACACATTACATGCTACCACAAGGAGTAATTTTTTTCTTTTCTTTCGTTCCTTTTTTTTTTTTATTTTTGCAGAGATATGTTACCTAGGATGGTTTGGCTTCCTGGATTCAAGCAATCCTCCTACCACAACCTACTAAAGTGTTGGGATAATAGATATGAATCTCTGCTAGGACTTATTTCTTCCATATTTTGTACCAGTCTTGTGTCCCTAAAAAAGAATCACAATTGTTATTGTGTAATGCCCCTTTAAAAATAAATCAGTGAATATATTATATTCAAGGTAATATTTGTTTCTTTATCCATGTTCATGGGAAAGTTTGACTGCTTTTTTTCAACACGTTGGCTATCAAGGCTGTATTGAAAGTCAGTCCTCTTTTTTCTGTACCCTAGAAGCATTTTTTTTTTTAGTACTGTTTCATTTATAAAAGTTCTTATTCAGTGGTAATGACGCCGGAGTTTCTATAATATTTTTGTAGAAAAGTTTTTATAAAAAAATCAATTTCTTCAATACATGAAGGCTGTACTAAGTATCTGTTTGTGGTACTGCATTTTGATAATTTTTATTTTCTAGATTAAATTCTATATGGATATTAAATGTATACTGAATATAGTTAAATATCAATAATGATTGATATCTATAAAAACCATAACGATTTCTCCTGTTTAATTCAGAAACAAAATCTGTGCCTCATCTGATTTTTTTGTAAATATTTTCATCACAATTTTATAGTTTTTTTAATAAAAATACTTTTGCTTGTTGTACATCCCCACTGTAATTATGTTTAAAGTCATAATTATGTACTTTAAATTTTTTCCCTTCTACTGCTTTGCTCATTTATACTGGCAGTAAATATCAAATTTCCCATTTTAAATTTCCTTGATGAATTCTCAGATAATTCAATTTCTGCTTTTGTCTTTTGTTGTGTATAGATTTAAGAAAATCTGTTTTTCACGAGAAAGACTTTATTTTCATGGGATTTTATATGAATATGAATATTCATTGTGATATTTTTAGCCCTTAATTTATTTATAAATATATTACTGAATTATAAGCCATTTGGGTTTTCAAAAGTTTGGTTAATGACATATATTTTAAATAACTTATGATCATAAGGTTTTTGTGAAGTTAGAAGTATTCTATGTCTGTGTCTAACTGTAGCTATTGTGACTGAGGAAGGAATTTAAAAGTTACTAATTTTTAGTTAGCTAATATTAAATTTGAGTAACTGTATTCAAGTATCAACAGATAAAGCTTGGCTGTCATGGTTCTGCCTTGAAAATACAGCACTGTATTTTCATATTAAAATGCTTGACAAGATGATATCGTAGTGTACTTTTGGAAACTTTTTATATGAACTTGAAAATATAAATATTTGATATTTGCATAGAGAGTATGTGTGTGTTCATATGTGTGTTAATTAATTATTTACTTAAGACTTCTATAGGCTCACTGCAAAGTCTGTATTATAAGCAGCAAGAGAAAAGTGTGAATCCCTGTTTTTGAGGACCTGTTTAGGTGCTTCTTTCAATTCTATGTTGAACTTGTATTAATATTCCATATAAACTATTTTTAAAATATTACTAATGATTCGGTATAAATATATATTTTTTTAGAAACATGCTTTTTCATCCAGGCTCGGTGGCTCAGCCTGTAATCCTGCACCTTTGGGAGGCTAAGGTGAGTGGATTGCCTGGGCCCGCGGGTTCGAGACCTGCTTGGGCAGCGAGACCTCATCTCTACAATAAATCAAAAAATCAGCCGGGCGTGGTAGCGCATGCCTATAATTCTAGCTACTTGGAAGGCTGAGGCGGAAAGATCGCCGGAGCCCAGCAGTTTGAGGCTGCGGTGGCCGTGAGTGGTCACTGCACTCCAGTCTGGGCGACAGAGTGAGACTCCAACTCAAAAAAAAAAATAAAAATAAATAAAAAAAGAAACATGTTTTTTCACTTGCAATAATGCTTTTCGCTTATATTATGACAGGACATTAACTATAGCAGTTTTATTTGAGTTTCTTTTCCATGGTATATCTTTGCATGTCTTTATTTAAATTTTTCTTTAGGCTTATATTAAAGGAGTGTCTCATTAAAAGAGAAAACAGTTATTTTTATTATAAACATTTTTGGTATCTTTTAAAATAAAAAAATTTATTTCTATATACTAAAGTTATTCCATTTTATAATATATTTATTTTTATGGAAAATCTTATTTAATATAATTAATTATAATACAATAGACTATATGAATTGAAAATTAACGATTTCTAAAATTCCAATTTATTAACTTATTTTCACCATTCTTATTGTTTACTTTATAATATACAAATTTGCTTATTTAATGTGCTTTAAATATTCTTTTATTAGTGCCCTGCATTTTACAGAATAGCCTTGTTAAACCGTGAAGAAATGTAACATTCCTCCTATTGTTTGAATGTTTGTGTCTCCTCTAAAATTCATGCTGAAAGTTAATCCTTATTGTGGTGGTATTAAGAGGTGGATCTTATGGTACGTGACAAAATTATGAGGTTTTGTCATCATGAATAAATGTGTGCCTTTAAAAAATGCTGGAGGAAACAAGCATTCACTTTTTTTTCCCTTCTGCCTTAGCCATCACTTTAGCAACAAGTATCATCTTGAAAGCAGAGAGCAGAACTCAGCAGACACTAAACTAGCAAGATTATTAATCTTGCACTTCCAGCCCACAAATCTGTGAAAAATAGATTTCTATTATTTTCAAATTGCCTGTTACATGTCACTTTGATATTATGCACGGATAAACTAGAGCACAATCTCCTTTGATTTATTGATTATGCAACTTCCAATTCTTCTTTTGTGCAAATGTGATAATGTTCAGGTCCCACCGTTGAGTAAAAACATGGAGTATTCAAGTATTTGTTTCTGTCATAGATAACTGAATATGATGGTCTTCAATTCCTTCCAATTTGCTTCGAAGTCCATGATATTGTTCTTCTTAATGACTGCATAATACTCCATTGTGTATATGTACCAAATTTTCTTTATCCAGTTCATTTTCTTTCTTTCTTTCTTTCTTTCTTTCTTTCTTTCTTTCTTTCTTTCTTTCTTTCTTTCATTCTTTCTTTTTTTTTTTTTGAGGAGTTGGCGTCTCACTCTGTCACCCCGACTGGAGTG
>NW_007255449.1:0-5896 GCF_000164805.1 Carlito syrichta
TCAGGTTTTTGAAGTAGGAATCTGGGTAATGGGAGTCCTCACATACAGGAAATTTCACTGCCTCTTGCTAAGTAAGAATAAGGAATCTGCCTTACTCGTGTCCTCTATCACAAAAATACGTTAGTTCGTCTTCCTATGGGCTAAACACGAATCAGGTGTTTTTAGCATGAATCTGGGAAAATGGAGTCCTTATATACAGGAAACTGCATGATCTTTTGCTAAGAAAGAATAAGGAATCTGGGCTACACAAGTCCTCAATCCCAAAAATCTAAAGGGCATCTTGGAAAGGGCTAAAAAGAATCACAGTTTCAAAGCAGGATCTATGTAATGAGAGTCCTACTATACAGGAAAATACGTGGCTCTTTGCCAAGGAAGAAAAAGAATCGGGGTTATAGCAGTCCTCAGGCCTAAAAATCAACAGGCCATCTGTTGTGGGCTAAACAAGTATCAGGGTTTAGAACCTGCAACAAGGTATTACCAGTCATCATATACAGAATCTATGCGATCTCTTGCTAAGAAGAAATAAGAAACCTGTTTCACACGGTTCCTCCATCCCAATATCTACATGACATCTTGCTAAGGGCTAAACAAGAATCAGGGTTTCCAAACAGGGTTCTTGGGAAAGGGATTCCTCATATACAGGACATTACACGGCCACTCACTAAGGACGAATAAGGAATCTGTGATACACTAGTCCCCAATCCGAAAAATTCTCAGGGTGTCTTGCTAGAGGATGAAGAAGAATCCGGGCTTCGTGCTCGTCTCATGTTTCGGAGATATTTGGCTTGTGGGTATTATGAATCAGTCATTTCAGAACTCCAGCAACATTCTGGTCCTCTTGAGAGTTGTAATCGGGTATCTGGTAGTACAAGTCCCTTAGGTTCCTCGGGACAATCAAGGCCGGATTTCCAGGAGAAAAGTATCATCGTGCCGTATTTAGATGTAACTTTGGTCTAAGGATGAACTTGGTAATTCTTAAAATTCCGTTTGTACTTTATTTGGAGCGGGCCGACCGTTTTGCAGTTGTCAAATATTTAGTACGAATTATTAAAATGTAACCAGGATTCATGGAACCCACATCTCTAAGAAACATCTGGGCATCTGCATTTATGTATACAGAATTTCTTGCTGAGAACGGAAAGGGAATCAGATTCTTGTAGTTCTCAATTGAATAAATCTACAACGTCTCTTGATAAGGTTTAATCAGCAATCTGGGCTTCTATGTCGCCACATTATTAGGGTATCTTTTGGAAAGGGAACCAGGTATCTTGGTTTCCAATTCCACAAGAACTTTATGGGAGTCTTTCTCTTGATATTCAATCAACTGGAATTCTAGGTCACCACGAAATGTCTCGGCATCTTGCTGAGAACGAAGCAGGAATTCTAATAATGGCAGTTCTCATATACAGAACACTACACGAACTGTTGCTACGGAAGTATAAGGAATCTTGTTTACATGAGTCTTCCATCCCAAAAAACTGCAGAGCGTCTTGCAAAGAGATAACCACCAATCAGATTTTGGGAGTAGGAATCTAGATAATGGGTGTCCTCGTATACAGGAAACTGCACTGTCTCTTTCTAAGGAAGTATAAGGAATCTGGTTTACACGTGTCCTAAATCCCCCAAAAAACTTCGGGTTGTCTTGCTAAGGGCTAAACACGAATTTGGGTTTTTAAGCATAATCTAGGGAAATTAAATCCTCATATAAAGGCAACTGCACGGACTTTTCCTAAGAAAGAATAAGGAATCTGTGTTTTCAATCCCCAAAAAACTACACGGCGTCTTCCTAAGGTCTAAACAAGCATCAGTGTTTCGACGCATATATATTGGAAAGGGAGTACTCATATACAGGCAACTGCACGTCTTTTGCTAAAAATAAGGAATCTGTGTTATACGAGTCCTCAGTCCTGAAAATCTGCAGGGCATCGTGCTGATGGCGAAAGAAGAATCAGGGATTCAAGGCATGAATGCCGGTAATAGCAGTCTCCATACACTGGAAACTACACGACCTCTTGCTAAGAAAAAAGAAGAAATCTGTGTTCAACAGGTCCTCTATCAATAAATCTACAGGGCGTCTTACTAAAGGCTACACAAGAATCAGGGTTTGGAAACAGGAATCTTGGGAAAAAGAGTCCTCAAATAGAGGACACTACTCGGCCTCCAACCAAGGACGAATAAGAATCTTTGTTGTACGAGTCCTCAATCCAAAAAAATGCCCAAGGTGTCTGCTATGGGACAAACAAGAAACAGGGCTTCAAGTTCCCCAAATATTTTGGAACAATTTAGCATGCGGATATTACGAATCAGTCATTTCAGGACTCCAGCAACATTCTGGTCCTCTTGAAATTCTTAAATGTGTATCGGGCCCTCCAAGTCCGTTAGGTTTCTCAGAACTATTAAGGCCAGATTCCAGGACAAAAAGAATCTTCTTGCCATATGTGGATGTAACTCTGGTCTTAAGATGAACCATGTATTCCTTCCCCTTCCATTTCTCTTTTTATTTTGAGAGGGGACAAGGGTTTTGCAATTGCCAAATGTTTAGCACGTATTTTTAAAGGTAACAGGAGTCATGGATTCCACGTAACTAGAAATCTTCTGAACATCTGTCTTTTTGTATATAGCGTTTGGAATTCAAATCAACAGAGATCAGGGCATCTTACCGAAACGAAATGGAAACCTGGTTCTGGGAGTTCTCATTAACCGGAATCTACAGGGCTTCTTGGTTAGGTTTAATCAGCAACCTGGGCTTCTGGGTCCCTATATTTTTCAGAGATACTTGCTCCGTGGATACGCTAAATCTGTCATTACAGATCCACAGAAACTTTTGGTACTCTTGCCAGTTGTAATCTAGGATCTGGCCCTACAAATCCTCTTGTGTCCTAGGAACATCTACCACCATAATCATGTTCCCCAGACAAAAGGAATATTGGTATAAAATCCCTTGATTCAGGTGACCTCACACTACAGAAAATTCTTGTGGGTAGGCAGGTCGGTATTGAGATGTTGGGTTTTGAATATTCCACATGTTGAGGAGTTCTTGTGAAGGCGAAGCAGAAATCCTGGATTTCAGTTTCCAAAGAACTTATGGGAGTCTATCTATTGATATCCAAACAACTGGAATTCTCGGTCACTAGGAACTGACTCGGCATCCTGCAGAGTGAAGCGGGAAGCTGGGTAATGGGTGTCGTTATATACAGGAAACTACACATCATATTGCTAAGTAAGGATAAGGAATCATGTTTACATGAGTCCTCAATCCCAAAAAATACAGGCCGTCTTCCTAAGAGGTAACCACGATTCAGATTTTTGAAGTAGGAATCCGGGTAATGGTAGTCCTCACATACAGGAAACTTCACTGCCTATTGATAAGTAAGAATAAGGAATCTGCTTTATTCCTGTCCTCAATCGCAAGAAAAATTCGGGTCGTCTTGCTATGGGCTGAAAACGAATCAGCGTGCTTTAAGCATGAATCTGGAGACTTGAAATCCATATATACAGGAAGCTACATGACCTTTTGCTAAGAACGAATAAGGAATCTGGCTTACACGAGTCCTCAATCCCAAAAATCTAAAGGGCATCTTGGAAAGGGCTAAAAAATAATCAGAGTTTCAAAGCGGGGTCTATATTATGAGAGTACTAATATACAGGAAAATACACGGCCCCTTGCCAAGGAAGAAAAAGAATTAGCGTTATAGCACTCCTCAGTCAAAAAAATCAACAGGCCATCTGCTGTGGACTAAACAAGAATCAGGGTTGAGAAGCTGCAACATAGGTAATAGCCGTCCTCATATACAGAATCTACACGATCTCTTGGTAAGGTGAAATAAGAAACTTGTTTTACACAGTTCCTCCATCACGGTATCTTGCTAAGGGCTAAACAAGATCAGTGTTTTCAAACAGGGTTCTCGGGAAATGGAGTCCTCATATACAGGACATTTCAAGGCCACTCGCTAAGGAGGAATACGGAATCTGTGATACACTAGTACCCAATCCGAAAAATTCTCAGGGTGTCTTGCTACGGGATAAACAAGAATCAGGCCTTCGAAATTGTCTCATGTTTCGGAGATATTTGGATTTTGGGTATAATGAATCAGTCTTTTCAGGACTCCATCAACATGCTGATCCTCTTGAGAGTTGTAAATGGGTATCTGGAAGTAAAAGTACCTTAGGTTCCTCGGGACAACTAAGACCAGATTCTCAGAAAAAAAGTATCCTCTTGCCGTATTTGGATATTACTCTGGTCTTAAGATGAACTTGGTAATCCTAAAATTTCCGATTGTATTTTCATTTGGAGTGGGGTCTAGGGTTTTGAAGTTGCAAAATATTTAGTCTGAATTATTAAAATGTAACCAGGAATCATGGATTCCACGTCCCTAGGAAACATCTGACCATCTGCATTTTTATATACAGAGTTTTGGAATCCACATAGACAGGGAAAATCAGGGCATCTGGCTGAGAATGGAAAGGAAAGCCGGTTCTTGGAGTTCTCAATCGCCTAAATCTACAAGGTCTCCTGATAAGATTTAATCAGCAATCTGGGCTTCTATGTCACAACATTTTTAGTTTGTCTTTTGAAAAGGGAAACAGGAATCTTGAGTTCCAAAAGAACTTTTGGGAATCTTTCTCTTGATATCCAAGAAACTGGAATTCTAGGTCACCACGAAAAGTCTCGGTGTCTTTTTGAGAATGAAACAGGAATTTCCGTAATGGGACTCCTCATATACAGAACACTACACCACCTGTTGCTACGGAAGAATAAGGAATCCTGGTTACACGAGTTCTCCATCCCAAAAACCTATAGAGCTTCTTGCTAAGGGTTTTGTGAGAAGGAATCTGGATAATGGGAGTCCTCATATACAGGAAACTGCACTGTCTCTTGCTAAGGAAGCATAAGGAATGTGGTTTACACGTGTCCTCAATCCCCAAAAACACTTCAGTGTGTCTTGCTAATGGCTAAATACGAATTTGGGTATTTGTAGGATAATCTGTGTAAATGAAATCCTCATATACAGGCATCTGCATGGACTTTTACGAATAAAGAATAAGGAATATGTGTGACATGTGTTCTCAATCCTCAAAAAACTACACGGCGTATTCCTAAGGTCTAAACAAGCATCAGGGTTTCAATTCATGTATCCGGTAAGGGAGTACTCATATACAGGCAAATGCACGTCTGTTGCTAAAAACAAGGGTCTGAGTTATAGGATTCATCAGTCCTGAAATGCTACAGGATATTTTTCTGATGGCTAAAGAAGGATTATGGATTCGAGTCATGAATGTGGGTAATAGCAGTCCACATAAACAGGAAACTACATGGCCTCTTGCTAAGAAAAAAGAAGAAATCTGTTTTCCACGGTTCCTCTATCAATAAATCTACAGGACATCTTACTAAGGGCTAAACAAGAATCAGAGTTTCAAAACAGAAATCGAGGGAAAGAGAGTCCTCGCATACAGGACACTACACAGCCTCCAACTAAGGCTGAATAAAGAATGTTTGTTGTACGAGTCTTCAATCCAAAAAATTCCCAGGGTTTCTGCTATGGCACAAACAAGAAAAAGGGCTTCAAGCTCCCCAAATATGTCAAAGCAATTTATCATTTGGACATTACGAATCGGTCATTTCAGGATTCCAGCAACATTCTGGTCCTCTTGAAAGTTGTAAATGGCTATTGGGCACTCCAATTCAGTTAGGGTCCTCGGAACAACTAAGGCCAGATTTCAGGACAAATGGAATCTTCTTGCCATATGTGGATGTAACTCTTTTCTTAAGTGAACCCTGTAATCCATCTTCTTGTGTTTCTCTTCTTATTGTGAGAGGAGACAAGGGTTTACAGTTGCCAATATTTAGTATGTATTTTTAAAGTAACCAGGATCATGAATTCCACGTCCCTAGGAA
>NW_007255449.1:7366-8167 GCF_000164805.1 Carlito syrichta
CTCCTCCATCACAATATCTACATGACATCTTGCTAATGGCAAAACAACAATCAGGGTTTCCAAACAGGATTCTGGAGAATTGGAGTCCCCATATACAGGACATTACACGGCCCCTTGCTAACAAAGAATAAGGAATCTGTGATACACTAGTCCACAATCTGAAAAATTCTCAGGATGTCTTCCTGTGGTATAAACAAGAATCAATGCTTCAGGCTCGTCTCATATTTCAGAGATATTAGGCTTGTGGGTATTATGAATCAGACATTTCAGGACTTCAGCAACCTTCTGGTACTCTTGAGAGTTGTAATCTGGTATCTGGTAGTACAAATCGCTTAAGTTCCTCAGGACAATTAAGGCCAGATTCCCGGAAGAAAGAATCATCTTGCCATACTTTGATGTAACTTTGGTCTTAAGATGAAGTTGGTAATTCTTAAAATTTCCGTTTGTACTTTATTTGCAGAGGGGCCGAGAGTTTTGCACTTGCCCAATATTTAATACGAATTTTTAAAAGGTAACCAGGATTCATGGATTCCATGTCCCTAGGAAACATCTGGGCATCTGCATTTTTGTACACAAAGTTTTGGTATCCACATAGACAGGGAATTTCAGGGAATCTTGCTCAGAACAGAAAGGGAATCCGGTTCTTTGAGTTCTCAATCGCTTATATCTACAAAGCCTGTTGATAAGTTTTAAAGAGCAATCTGGGCTTCAATGTCGCCACATTTTTAGTGTTTCTTTTGAGGAATCTTGGTTCCAATTCCTCAAGAACTTTTATGGGAGTCTTTATCTTGATATCCAAGC
>NW_007255450.1:0-713 GCF_000164805.1 Carlito syrichta
AGGTGGGTAGTCGAGGTCGTCTTATAAAGGAAACGGCACGTCATATTGGTAAGGATGTATAAGGAATCTTCCTTATATGTGTCCTCAGTCCCAAAACTGCTTTCCGTCTTCCTATATGGTAAACACGAATCAGATTTTTGAAGTAGGAATCTGAGTAATGGGTGTCCTCACATACAGGAAACTTCACTGCCTAGTGCTAAGTAAGAATAAGGAATCTGCCTTACTCAGATCCTCAATCCCAAAAATGCTTAAGGTCATCTTTCTGTGGGCTAAACACGAATCATGGTCTTTTAGAGATTGAATCTGAGAAATGGAGTCCTTATTTACAGGCAACAACAATACCTTTTGCTAAGATAGCATAAGGAACCTGGGTTACACGAGACCTCAATTCCAAAAACCTACAGAGCATCTTGGAAAGTGTTAAAAAGAAATCAGAATTTCAAAGCAGGATTTATCTAATGAGCGTCCTATTATACAGGAAAATACACAGCTCCTTGTTAATGAAGAAAAAGAATCGAGGTTATAGCATACCTCAGTCATGAAAATCAACAGGCCATGTGGTGTCGGTTAAATAATAATCAGGGTTTAGAAGCTGGAACAAAGGTAACAGCAGTCCTCATATACAGAATCTACACGATCTCTAGCTAAAGAAGAATAAGAAACCTGTTCTACATGGCTTCCTCCATCAGATTATCTACATGACATCTTGCTAA
>NW_007255450.1:1153-2892 GCF_000164805.1 Carlito syrichta
GTAATCTGGTATCTGGTAGTACAAGTCCCTTAGGTTCCTTGGGACAATTAAGGCCAGATTTCCGGGAAAAAAAGTATCATTTTGCCGAATTTGGATGTAATTTGTTCTTATGATGAACTTGGTAATCCTTAAATTTCCGTTTGTAGTTTATTTGGAGAGGGGGCGAGGGTTTTGCAGTTGGCAAATAGTTAGTATGAATTATTAAAATGTAACCAGCATTCTATGAAATCCACGACCCTTGGAAACATCTGGGCATCTGCATTTTGTATACAGACTTTTGGAATCCACATGGACAGGGAAAGTCATGGCATCTTGCTGAGAACGGAATGGGAATCTGGTGCTTGGAATTCTCTATCGCCTAAGTCTACAAGGTCTCTTGATATGATTTAAACAGCAATCTGGGCTTCTATGTCGCCACATTTTTATTGTGTCTTTTGAAAATGGACCAGGAATCTTGGATTCCAATTCCTAAAGAACTTTATGAGAGTCTTTCTCTTCACATCCAAGCAACAGGAATTCTAGGACGCCAGGAAATATCTTTACGTCTTGTTGAAAATGAAGCATGAATTTCAGTAATGGGAGTCCTCAGATACAGAACACTACACGACCTGTTGCTACGCAAGTATAAGGAATCTTGCTTAAACGAGTCCTCCATCCCATAAGCCAACAGAGCATCTTGCTAAGAGGCAACCAATAATCAGGTTTTTGGAGTAGGAAACTGGATAATGGCAGTCCTCATAAACAGGAAACGGCACTGTCTTTTGCTAAAGTAGAATAAGGAATCTTGTTTACACGTGTCCTCCATCCCCATAAAACTTCAGGGTTTCTTACTAAGGGCTAAACACGAATATGGGTTTTTGAAGCATAAACTAGGGAAATGAAATCCTCATATACAGACAAATGCACGGACTTTTCCTAAGAAAGAATAAAGAATGTGGGAGACATGTTTTCTCAATCTCCAAAAAAGTATATGGCGTCTCCCTATGATCTAAAAAAGAATTAAGCTTTCCACGCATGTATCTGTGAACAGGAGTACTCATATACAGGTAACTGCACAGCTGTTGCTAAAATAAGGAATCTGGGTTCTACAAGTCTTCAGTCCTGAAGATCTGCATGGCATCCTGCTGATGGCTAAAGAAGAATCAGGGATTCGAGGCATGAATGCGGGTAATAGAAGTCCTCATATACAGGAAATTACATGGCCTCTTGCTAAAAAAAGAGAAGAAATCTGTTTTCCGCGGTTCCTCTTTCAAAAAATCTACATGGGTTCTTACTCAGGGCTAAACAAGAATCAGGGTTTCGAAATAGGAATCAAGGGAAAGAGAGTCCTCACATACAGGACACTACGTGGCTTCAAACTAAGTACGAATAAAGAATCATTGTTGTACGCGCCCTCAATTCAAAAAATTCCCAGTTTGTCTGTTATGGGGCAAACAAGAAACAAATCTTCAAGCTCCCAAAATATTCAGAGCAATTTAGCATTCGGATATTATGAATTGGTCATTTCAGGACTCCAGCAACATTCTGGTCCTCTTAAGAGTTGTAACTGGTATTGGGGACTCCAAGTCCGTTAGGTTCCTCAGAACAACTAAGGCTAGATTCCAGGACTAAAAGAATCTTCTTGCCATTTTTGGTGGTAACTCTGGTCTTAAGGGAACCCTATAATCCTTCCCCTTCTGGTCTTTTTTTTATTTTGAGAAGGGACAAGCGTTTTGCACTTGCCAAATATTTACTACGTA
>NW_007255451.1:0-60213 GCF_000164805.1 Carlito syrichta
AGCGTTACTTGGAAGGCTGAGGCGGAAGGATCACCAGAGCCCAGCAGGTCGAGGCTGCGGTGGCCGGGAGCGGCCACTGCACTCCAGTCTGGGCAACAGAGTGAGACTCTAACTCAAAAAAAAAAAAAAAAAAGCCAGGAAAACGAAATGCCATCAGATCTTGAAAACTGTACTTATTAAATGCAGTGGAAGAAGTACGACTACCCACAGTACAGGCAGCAGAATTGCCAAATAACAGAAATATTCTAGAGGCAAATGATCTTTGGGGTTTGTATAATTCTGACAGCTATTGCTGTAGTGTATAGTGCACAACCACAAAACTTTAGCAGCATTCAGCAATTACTGTTTACTGCTCACATGTCCATGGTCAGCTTGGGTGGCTCCGCCGACCTCAGAGGGGCGGGCTTGCTTGTCTGGGTGTTGGCTGGCCTCAGCTGGAGTGACTCCACTCTGTGCCAGGTGCCACTCATCCTCCAGCAAGCTAGCTTGGGCATGTTTTCATGGAGACTGCAGAGGCCAAGAGAAAGCAGGCCCACCAGGAAAGCAGCCCCAATCACCTAGTGCTTTCCAGTCTTCTGCTTGTGTTCCGTCTGCTAACATCCCATTGGCCAAAGCAAGTCACATGACTGAGTGTAGTGTCAGTGGGGCAGGGCGGGCACTGCTAGTTACAGAGAGAGTGAAGAATGGGACCAGCCCGCCAATCAACTGCAGAGATCTGGGTCCAGAAATGGGCAAACATTTTCCATAAAGGGCCAGATAGTAAATATTTTAGGCTTCACAAACTATATTCATGCCGACTCCACTCTGCTGCAGTAGAACAAAAGCAGCCACAGACAGTATGTTAACAACGGGCGTGATAAGCATGACTCTGTTCCAATAAAACGTTATTGACAAAAACAGGTAGTGGACCAGATTTGGCCTGTGGACAGTAGTTTGTCAAGCCCTGGTCTAGTCCCTTCTCATCTTAAGGATGTGAACATCAAAGTTCAGAGAGGTTGGTCACTATTTCATTGTCACACAGCTCATTAGCAAAAACATCATCAAGATCTCCTGACTCCTAGCCCACTGCTTTTTCTCTCACACCCAGCAAATAATAACTAATAATTCAAGCTACCATTTACTGAGCACCTACTATGTGCTATGCACTGTACTAAAAGCTTCCCATCATCATCTTACTTGGTCCTTACAACTCTAAGAGCTAGATCTTATTATTAACTTCATATTCTAAATGAGACAGCCTTTAGAAACAACTAGAGCTGGGATTCTATCTAGATCTAGAGTCTGAATTCTTAACCACTACATTCTACTGCTTCCCTACCCATAACCAGGCTGAGTGTAGTTTATCTGTGTTTTAAAGACAGTTTTATATAAACGTTTGCCCCAAATGGTAAACAGCTGGTAAAGAAATGTAGAAGTGACTCCTTAGCTAGCCGTGTCCCCCATCACCATCAGTTTCCTTTTCTCTCATTTTAGATCAAGTTCAACAGCTCTCAGGAAAGTCAGCAGTCTTTGATGCAAGAAAAACTGCAGGAGCATCTGGCAGAGAAGGAGAAGCTGAATGAGGAGAGGCTAGAGCAAGAGGAGAAGCTGAAATCCAGAGTCAGGCAGCTGGAGGAAGAGAAGGTGGTAAGGTGGTCCCTGTTATTTGCTTCATTCCTAGAAACTGACGAAATTGAAGGCATGTGCTTAGAAGGAGAAATCTTGGCAATTCCTCGCTTGGTACTATGGAATGAAATTAATTAACAGGGTAAATAATGTGGGAGGATTTAATATGAAAGCTTGAGTTCTAAAACTCTCAGCAAAACCAACCTGAAAAGGCAGGATTACTGCAGTTTCGGGAAATGGTACTATATTTGTCTATATATGGCAGTCGATTTCACAAGTCCAGGTCATTGCTTCAGGTCCTGGTTTGTAACTGACAGACTCTTTGTAAGTGTGTGCAAGATCAACTTCAGATGACAAATTCCTGTCTTATGCTTTTTCTCTGTATACGTATCTGGGAAAACACGTGGCCAAAATTGCTACTAACTGTTTTAGAAACCAGGCCATTTAGAAGAAACCTCACAGCAGCGTGTCTCAAACTCAGAAATGCCCATGAATCACCTGGGATCTGGTGAAGAGGCAGATTCTAACTCAGCAGGTCGGGGTTGAAGCCTGAGAGTCCGCATTTCCAAAGAGCCCCCAGGCAGTGCTGAGGCCACCAGCCTGCAGACTCACAAGTTACCTGATAAGAACCACCTGGATGCTTCACTAAAAATATAGATTCTTGGTCCCCACCCCAGACCATGGAATCAGAATCTCTGGAGAAGGCCAGGCAACTGCATTTAAGAAGCCAGTTCTCATCACTGCCCTGGTGTAGACCTTTTTTGGTATTCAGGGACCCAGCATGAATTTTACTGCCTTCACTGCCGTCATCCTGGGTCAGTGACTTGTGCCTTTGCCTGCACTTTGACCCTTGAGAAGATGAAAAAATGCAAATGCCTTGCCTCTATGCCCCCACCCCAGGTTCTGATCCAATTGGGGAACGGGTGTGGTCCCTGCTCTGGGTTTGTAAACACTCCTGGGCGATTGCAGTTGAGAGCCTCTGTGTGGTGGATAAGGAGGGGCATTTGCATGGCGCCCCCTTCTCCCACCCCCTGAAAGATAGCACCCCGATCTGCCATACCCCCAACTCCTCTGGGCACCTCCTTTCTTCCCCCGCAGAGGCCTGGGCCTGCCACTTCCCCCATCTTTCCTGATTCCTTCTCTCTCACACACACACCCCAGACCTCGCCACACCTCCACCTATCTCATTTCTATCCTCGAATTCGTGTCCAGGTTACCTCAAGACATGCCTCCTCCTTCTCCCTCTTTTTGCCTCTTTCTCTGCCTTTCTGCCTCTGTGAAGTGAAAGATTAAAAAGGAAGTACCATCTGACCAAAAGCATGTATGATCCGCATAAAGGTAATATTAATGGTAGCCATTAATCAAGGTGGTGCATTGTGAAGGGCACTTAGATATGGAAAAAAGCCAGCACCCTCCAACAGAGAGAAAGATAAAAACCAGAAGGAACCTGGAAGTCTTCAAAATCTTCACAAACCTTCCCTTCACTTCCTCACTCCCCTCTGATTGACTTTCCCTTGGACATCAGCTTTACCAGTGCCTTATTTTTTTGTTCTAACTTTGGATTGACTTTCTCTATGATTGGGATGTGGTATTTCAACTCCACAACGTTAAACCCCCGTTGGATGCCATCCTGGGCTTCCCAGATGCCCATTTGTGACATCCTTCCTGGCTTCAAACCCCCTGTAAAACGCACAAATCTCAGTGCACCCACCTCCTTGCAGAGAGAGGAAGCAACATTGATACCTGCCAGACACGTGGTGGTAATCACATGTGACACTACTCGAGGGTCTCCCTTCCTCAGACATGTGTGTTGATTGGCTTCACCCTGGAACCTACTCTGAAAGAAACTTCTCGGACTTCAGTGCTGGCGCCCAGATTTTAAATAGATCTTCCTCAGACCGTCTGACCCCTCACCACGCCCTTTCTAAAAATACATGTGTCCAAGCTCATTAATTAACCTCCTTTTCATGAATCCTGGCATGTTTAAGGACTTTGCTTCAATGGTAAAAGAAAAAAAAAAATCTAGTTTCTTTGACCCATCTAGCATTCTTCTTTTTATTATGAATCGTTAACAGCAGTCACTTGATTTGTGCACACACCAAAGTTTTCCCATAAAGAGCCCAGAAGTTTTGTGGCCATATGATCTCTGTCATGACTACTCAACACTGCTCTTGGGCAAAAGCAGCCACAGGCGGTGCGCTCTGAGCATGGAGTGTGCCAATAGAACTTTATTTATAAAAAACAGGCTAGATGTGGCCTGTAAGTCATGGCTTGCTAATCTCTGGTTTAGAACATAGTTTTCAGAATCAAATGGGCCAGGTTTCGAATCCCCGCCCCTGTGATTTACCAGTAAACTGGGAAGATTCCTTAATTGAAGCCTGTTTCCTCCTTTGTAGCATGGGATGAATGGTTATCACTGTGCAAGCATTTCGTGTTCCTCCTCCCTCCGCCCCTCACATCAACCCAGTGCAGGAAGCACTAGTACTGTCCCCACTGTACAGATAGAGAAACTGAGGCCTCAATGGTTTTTCACCTAATGAAGATCCTGCTGACTCTGGAGCCCATGCTCCTGGGCTCCTGGGCTCCTGGGCTCCTGGGTTGCGCTGCTTTCATCTCCCCAGGGGTGTGGTGAGGAGAGAAGAGGTCACCCTGCAGGGCCTGGCAGCTTTCAGACTCCTTCCAAGGTAACCACGTCAACTAAACAACAGTCGTTGACTTTCAGGCTTTGGAGGACAGCGTTACTCAAGAGAGAAACAGAGCCAAGGCAGCGTTAGAGGAAGAACAGAAGAGAGTCCAGGAGCTGGAGACCCGCTTGGCCCGCCAGCAAGAGGTACACATGGGGAGCTGGAGTCAGCTCAGACCAAATGAAGGCCCGCCCCAAGGCTAGGATGGCTGGATCTGGGGCTGCAGTCTGGGCCGGCTGACTCCAGAGCCCATGCCCTGAGCTCCTTGGCTGTGCTGCCCTCATCTCCCCAGGGGGCGTGGTGAGGAGGGAAGAGGTCGCCCTACAGGGCCAGGCAGCAGCCAGGCTCCTGCCATGGTAACCACGTCGACTAAACAACAGTCACTGACTTGCAGGCTTTGGTGGGCAGCGCTGCTCAAGAGAGAAGCAGAGCCAAGGCAGCACTAGAGCAGGAACAGAAGAGAGTCCAGGAGCTGGAGCACTGCTTGGCCCGCCAGCAGGAGGTACACACGGGAAACTGGAGTTAGCTCAGCCCCAGTCAGGCATGGAAACCTGTCCAGAGCCACAGAGGATGGGGTGGAGCCTCCCTGGTGCATTTGTCCTGGGTGGGCTCGGCTGCTTTGGGAAGCATGCGACTCAAGGAGAGAGCCCTGGAATTACGGCCTGGACAACCCACTGGGGAAAAGTTGCCAACAAAATAGAGCAGTCATAGAGAGGTCCTGGGAGATGGCTGGGGCCGGTGATGGGTGTCTGCTGCGTGGAGGTTGTGTTCCAAAATATGGATATGGGGGGTGGCAGAGTCGTGGGATCTCAGGGCTGCGCATATCCCTCGACATCCTGAAAGCGGCAGCCTTCGACTCCACCACGAGGGATTTTCTACAGCTAGAGCGGCCAAGTTCTATTGGCACGCTCCATCAGTGTTGATGTCTCAGATGGGCAGCAAGTTTCTCCTTGAGATGGAGTGGGGTCAAACACCTTCACCTGTAAGGATGTCAGTTCTCCCCCGCACCTTGGCTCCCGCAAGGCGGGTCCAATTCCTGTTCCACCAAATAGCTCAGATGTTTGAAAATAGAGGTGCCCGCTCCCCACATCTGCTCTTCCCAGGCCCACACCCCCATGTTTCTCCTACTGCCCCCTCCTCTGGCCTGCTCTGCTCTCCAGAAGTTACAGAGTGGCAGCTTGCTGGCTGAAACGGGCCTGCAGATGTTTGACCTCAGAGTGTTTTATTTTGAATTCACGAAGTTCGTACACTTGTTCATAAATTTATAAAAATTCATAAAAAGTATTTAAAAATCCAGATTTCCATCCTCTCTTGAAATGTCAGAAGATCTGGCCCTGCTTGGCAAAAACGGACTGGAGCCTGATGGAGTAAGAGCAGTTTGCCACAGTTCTCAGCAGTCCCTATTGTTTTTGTCTGTCTGGCCCTTGTAGACGTTTGAGTTTGCAACCCATCACCCATTTTCTTCCTTAGGGGTGGTAGCCAGAGGCAAACACTATTCTTCAACCCTGGCAGCCGAGGTCGGACCCTCCTTCCCCCGTTCTTGTTGAAGTCATACTTCTCTAAGTAGGCCCAAACTAGCTTCTGGGAAAGCTCTGCTGAATTGTTGATTCGTGTCTAGCTTGGAGTCACCCTCACATCTCTGAGCCTTTTTCCCATGTGCTTCCATTAATCCCTCAATCTTAAGATAGCGCAGAGGAGTGCAAGCTTTGCAACTAGGTAAGATATGAGTTCGAATCCTGTCTGGGCCACTTCCTGGCTGTGGCAGATCTAGCAATCCCTCCCTTCTTGAAACAGTGACCATGAGGGTCAGATGTAATGTATAACGAGCTAACTGACCTCCAGAATTGTTGCTGAATAAGTGGCAGTTGTTATGATTGTCCCTACTGCCACTTCTGCCTTGACTTCTATTTGGGCACTTGCTTTCTGTCAGCCCTCCTCAGTGTAAAGTTCCTGCTTGTCCGCCCCTGCGGGAGAAATAAGGCCGCTGTGCAAAGCCTGTGCGGTTTGATCTGATGGGGTGGGGGCAGGTTTATACGTGGGTTCTCAAGCAGAGTCTCCCGGAAAGCCATGTCCTGCAGCCCTCTGGAAATGTGTTGCTGAGGTTTGCCCTGAGTTGTTTCTCTGGGGATGGCGATGAGGAGGGCCCCTCATGGAGTCACTTGAGTCAAATGCCACCAAAAGGTCAACAGGCCCTTGAATTTAGAGATTCTGAGGTCGTGGGGGACTTCGGGAGAAGGATTTAAGCTTCACTGCAAAGGGGAACCATAGCTGGATCACCCCGGGTCTATTAAAGCATCAGCCCCATCTCTGTGGTTTCCTATCAGGGGAATTTGAGACATCATCCCCACCACAGACCTCATCAACCAACCATGATTATTTGATTTTTTAATTTTTATTAGACCCTCCGCCACATTATCAGATGTTCAGGACAATAGAATTCTAGGTCCTAATTTGGATTTGTTCGTTTGTCACCCAGGCTGGAGTGCAGTGGCAGGATCACAGCTCACCACAGCCTTGACCTCCCCAGCTCAGGCCATCCTCTTGCCTCAGCCTCCTGAGTAGCTGGGATTACAGGTGCATGCCACCACACCCAGCTAATTTTTGCATTTTTTGTAGAGACGAGGTCTCACTATGTTGCCCAGGCTGCATCATTTGGGTTTGGAGGTCATGTTAAAGGTGAATTCCCATTACCTTCTGTGAACTTGGGAGCACAGTCGCCATGGGGACAGAACCCAGGCATGTGCCACGCACTGTCTCTCTTCCCAATGGTGCCTGTCCCGACTACAGAGGTACCACCCAGAGAAAGGCCTGATGCACATAGATGTGGGGTCAGATGTGCCACAGCCAACCCAAGTCCCCAAGAAGGGCCTTGAAGGTTCTTGCACAATTTCCAGGAAAAGGTCCCACCCTGAGACCCACTTCAAACCTTCAAAATAAATGAATTCTTGTGATGTTGGTGCTCCTCTGCTTTGTTTAGGGCTGGTGTTGGAACAGCAAGGGTTGGAGTTTTTTACGCAACTTTTTACCACGAAATGCACACTGTCTCAGCCGTATAATGGGTTGAATACTCTCTGCAGGGGATCTGGGCGCTAAGCAGAGTTGTAATGAAAACCGTGTTGGTCAGGCTGCTGTCGGAAAGGCAAGCCGTTGGAAGCTGAGCTGCCCTTCCTTGCGGTGACCGGAATGGGGGGCAGTTTATTTCCTTTGGTGGTTTGCAGTAAACCATCTCTGAACAGCTTTTCAGCAAGTCACCTTCTGGACAAAATCCCTTGGTGGGGCACTAGGCCCTAACCAGGCTTCCTTCCCTGCACCCTACCTGAGCATCCCTGATTCATTCACTAATTCAGTGCACTGCCCTCCTCTTGCAACTGGGCTCTCTTTAAAAGATGTATCTCAAGAATGGGAAATTACATTATTAATGAGACTCTTCTTTCTGTCAGAGAGGCAGCCTGGCCGTGACGCACACCACTCCGTCTGCTCTCCCATCCCCCGCGCAGTTCTCTGTGTGCGGCCGTGTGCTTTCCTCTGCACAGACCTCACGATGGACAGATTGTTCCTCGGTTTTCCCATCTCGAAAACAGGCCACCCCCGGCCCTTCTCTGACAGGGTTGCTGTGAGAGTGAAGGGTTGGCTGGGGCCCAGGCTCATGGTAGCTGCCCCGACACTCTAGCTGTTACATTCTCGTCATGGTCATTAACAATCTCCCCCCAGACGAGCAGGCCACCCAGAGCACCCGTCGTTGACTTGCAGGTTCTGGAAAGCAGCATAGCCCAGGAGAAAAGGAAAGCAAAGGAAGCCTTGGAGTCGGAAAAAAGAAAAGTCCAGGATCTGGAGAACCACTTAACCCAACAGAAGGAGGTATGAGCTGTGCTGCAGAGGGAATATGGGCTACAACAGCCAGAACCTTCTGGAAGGAGCTCTGAAACCAGAAGTGTCCTGAGAGAGTTCAGGGGAAAGAGGGCAGATGCGGGAGGAGCCCCTTTACTTGTGGCCCGTGTCTGCCACTCACTGGCTGTGTCACCCAGGGCAGATGGTCCAACCTCCTATCCCTCAGTGTCCTCATCTGTAGAATGGGAAAGAGAACAGTCCCTGCCTCCTGGAGTAAATGCTACTTGGTATAAAGTATGTAGACCTGCACCCTGCACATACAGGGCTCTGGGAAAGCGTTCCCTGCTCTTTGGCTCAGCTACCCAGGAGAGAGAGGTGCAGTCTGGGCCGGTTCCTCCACCAGCATCCTCCCCATCATAGAAAGGTATCTGTGACATACCCAGCATGGCCGCGGGGGAAGGCACTCCCTCCTGGCTAGACCTCCTGGCCTCAGACCCTCTCGAGCAGGCCGTCCCTGGACTGCCGAGGGATAAGAGACTCAAGCGGCACAGTGAGATGGAGCAGGCAGGTAGGTGGTCACCCCCAGGCAGCACTGGGAACCAGTGCCTTCTGGACTGGATGAGGAGAAGCACCCCTCAAGGAGGGGAGGACTGGGGCTGAGACAGGTTTCCAAGCGCCAGACCCAGGCAAATCTTGAGACTCCCACATTCATCTGCCCCCTAGTCTGGGGATGCGCCTGCCAGACACACCAGCCCAGAGCAGCATGAAAGACAGGCCCTGGGATCAAGCCAGAGGGATGTCACTCAGCCTGGACACCCGTGTCACATGCTGGAGGACAGAAGCCTGGGGGCCAGGGAGCTGTCACTTGGTGACACTCAACAGCATCTCCATGAGCTGGGCTCCAGGGACGGAGGCGGCACAGACACTCATGTGCCGGCCCTCGTGGAACTTCCAGAAACAGAAATGAAGGTTCAGTGGATTGTTTGATTCGGCTTCATTCATCCGTCTACAAATATTCACTGAGCACCCACTGTGTGCCAGGTCTGTTCTGGGTGCTGGGGTCACCACAGTGAACAAGACCGACCAGGGTCAGGCTGCCGGAGTGCCCATCCTAGCGCATGGGAGGGGAGAAACAGGGACCGCAGAGACCGCTCCAGGGCCACAAGGCTAAGGGGAAACAAAGTGGAAGGGCGGATTACAGGGCAACTGGCAGACAGGGAGAACCTCCTGGAGGAGGTGGCATTTGAGTGGGACCCAGAAGGGAGAAGGATCCTGCGGGCAGAGAGGGCCACTGGGTAAAGTGGCACGAATGCAGAGTGGGACCCGAGCTGGCTGGGGACAGGCAGGGTAGGGGGAGGCGTCCTGAGGAATGGAACTGAAGCTGGTGTGGGGGCGGGGTGGAGACTGGAGGGTGCAGGGGAGGGAAGCAGGTGGGAGAGGTGAGGAAGCAGCAGCAGAGTTTGCTGGGCGAAAAGTGTCCCTTCTGGGCTCAGGTCCCAGCTCTGTTCTGCCTGCTTTGTGACCTTGGGCAAGCCCCTTGCCCTCTCTGTGCCCTCTTCTGTAATGTGGACATAGCGGCAGAACCACTACAGAGGTTTGGTGAGGAGTCGATGCATCCACTCTTGGGAAGCACCTGTCCCAGTGAGGTCAGAGTCCAGGTGGGGGGGTTCCTGTGGGTACAGCAGGGCGGGAACTGGACAGCTGGAAACAAAGACCTTGGCAGAGGCACAATGCCAAGCCGGTGGAGGGTGAGGCCAGAGTCAGGTGGGGTGAGGGAACACAGACGCCGAGCTGGCCTGGGTAAGGTGGGGACCCAAACCTTGGTCACGGCTGCCCCAGACATGCCTCAGGCCCATGGGCCAGGCTGGAGTCTCGAACTCAGGCTCCTGCAGAAGGCATGACAGGCTCTGTGCCAGCCTGGGTTTTAGCAGGTAGGGTAGGGTTTGAATCCAGAGGATAGGTAAGACCAGGTGGTGGGCACAGTGGTGAGCGCAGGGCGTAGGCGTCCAAGCCTGCTCACCGCCTCCTGTTGTGTGGCCCTGAAAAGTTACTGTCCTTGTACTGCCTCGGCCACAGCCTCGGCGTCCTCACCTGTAAAACAGGGATAGGTGGACAGACACTACCTGGGGGTTGCAGAGTAGATGCCTGAGCGCATTCAGTGCCAGGCATCTTTATGACCGTGTCATTGTGATGGCCCCAGCAGCGCCTGAGGGAAGGGAAGGAGCCCCTACCACAGGGCAGGCGAAGGGGGCTGGCGGCCCCAAATGACAGGTGAGACATACACCTGCAGAGTAGGCAGGACAGTCTTTTTGAGTTGGAGTCTCACTCTGTCACCCAGACTGGAGTCCAGTGGCCGCTCTCCCGGCCACCGCAGCCTCGACCTGCTGGGCTCCGGCGATCCTTCCGCCTCAGCCTTCCAAGCAGCTGGAACTACAGGCACGCGCTACCACGCCCGGCTAATTTTTGATTTGTTGTAGAGATGAGGCCTCCCCAAGTTGCCCAGGCGGGTCTCGAGCCCGCGGGCTCAGGCAATCCACTCACCTCAGCCTCCCAAAGCGCGAGATTACAGGCTGAGCCACCGAGCCCAGCTTAAGTGAGCTCTGGACAGCGGGAAGAAGCCAAGTGTGAGCAGGGAGGGGTGGTCAGAGTCTAGGGGTGGGAGGATGCTGAGCCAAGCTGGGGCAAGGGAGGGGCCACACACACGACGTTAGAACACCCGGAACACACACACACCTCATCAGCAAGGGTACCTGTGTAATGAACATCTGTATACTTAACCCTGAATTGTACCCCACATCTTTAAAATTAAAAAACGTAAAAAATAAAACCAAAAGAACACCCAGAACATCAGACCATCCTTGTCTCTCCAGGGCCACACGCAACCTCAGAGTCTCTCTCTGCCTTTGAATCGGGACCGTCCCAGCTCCCAGCGTCGCGTGCCATGTGACAATTTTCAGTCATTTTCCTTTTTGCCACTCACACCTGTTCACTAAGGAAAATTTGGAAGATGAGACCCGTGAGGGAAGAAAGTATAAGTGGCTATAATCCCATTCCCCCCAAATGCCCCCCATCTGCATTTCTTTTTTTTTTTTTTTTTGAGTTGGAGTCTCACTCTGTCGCCCAGACTGGAGTGCAGTGGCCGCTCCCAGCCACCGCAGCCTCGACCTCCTGGGCTCTGGCGATCCTTCCGCCTCAGCCTTCCGAGTAGCTGGAATTACAGGCATGCGCTACCATGCCCGGCTGATTTTTTACTTATTGTAGAGATGAGATCTCGCTGCCCAGGTGGTTCTCGATCCCGCGGGCTCAGGCAATCCACTCAGCTCAGCCTCCCAAAGGCACGGGATTACAGGCTGAGCCACCAAGCCCGGCTTCACCATATGCATTTCAGGACATAGCTCTCCCTTTGTCTTTTGCCTGCACGTGTACTTAAAATATGCTTCTTGTGAACTTGATGTTGGTATGGGGGGTATAACTGCAAGGGTTTCAACAGCTGCAGTCGAGTTTTTCAACCCCACTTGGCTGTCTACCTCCCAGGGCCTGTGCACATGGTTCCGGGCCTATCATTCCTGCCCCTTCACTGGTTCTCCAAGATTCAAGGGTGCTGGACAGGAATTATCAAAACCTATGCCCTTGTAGGCTGGCAGAGACTGCCTGTGTCCTTCTTTGAAGCCACTGGAGTCGGGCCTGCTGGAACAGGAGGCATCTCCCCGGCACTGTCTCCCTGCCCCACCTCCCAAAAAGCCAGGTTCTGCCAATGAGGGCTGGCATCGGTGCCAACACTTGCCAGTGCATTCAGAGGCTCAGAGCCACCCGACGTGACCCAAACACTCACCAGCATGTCACTTCCTGAATGCTAGCCCCGCAGTCCTACACGATGAGTCTCTGTCTCCTTCCTGCACCTCACTAACGGCGATAGTCCACCAGGCGGGTGTGCCAAGAGCCTTGTCTCTACCCATCCGGTGCCCCGTGCCTCGAGCTCTTGCTCCCAAGCCCCGACTCGGTGGTTTCAGGGATGACTTGGGCTGGCGTCCCTTTGTGGTGTCATCTTCCTTTGAGGGCTCAGGCCCGCAAACCACGTGTCATTGACTTCCAGATCTCAGAGAACAGTCTTGCCTACGAGAGGCACAAGGCCAAGGAGGCCGTGGAGAAGGAAAAGAAAAAGGTACAAGACCTGGAGAACCACCTGACCAAGCAGAAAGAGGTATGAGGGGAACCCAGTATCATGAAGGGTTCTGGGTTCAAATCCTGCCTCTTCCCCTCGCTGGCTTTGGGACTTCAAGCAAGTAACTTACCCTCTCTGTGCCCTGATTTCCCCGCTTATGAAATACAGATGATAACACTAGAGCAATGTCCCTGAGCCGTTGTGACAGCCAGTAAACACACAAAACGCATAGAAAGGTACCAGGTGCTCAGTGAACACCATGTGTTAGCTGCTTATGTGAACATGACAAACTTACAGCTCTAAGTAGAAAGGGGAGCCCGAGAGGAGCCATCTGTCCCTAAGCAGCCTTATTCCCCAGCCATGGGTCTTACGTAATATACTTCATGGGTTGGCGAAAAGAGAAAGTCACGTTTTAAAAGTGGGTAAGTGGCCGGGCCCGGTGGCTCAGCCTGTAATCCCGGGCTTTGGGAGGCCAAGGTGAGTGGATTGCCTGAGCCCGCGGGTTCGAGACCCGCCTGGGCAACTTGGCGAGACCTCATCTCTACAATGAATCAAAAAAAAATTAGCCTGGCGTGGTAGCGCGTGCCTGTAATTCCGGCTACTCAGAAGGCTGAGGTGGAAGGATTGCCGGAGCCTAGCAGGTCAAGGCTGCAGTGGCCAGGAGCGGCCACTGCACTCCAGTCTGGGCGACAGAGTGAGACTCCAACTCAAAAAAAAAAGTGGGTAAGTTAGCTGGACTCAGTGACTCATACCTGTAATCCCCCCACTTTGGGAGGAGGAGGCGAAAGGATTACCTGAGCCTACAGGTTCAAGACCAGCCTGGGGAACTTAGCGAGGCCTCATCTCTACAATTAAAAAAAAATTTAACTGGGCGTACTGGCACATGCCTGTAGTTCCAGTTACTTGGAAGGCTGAGGCAGAAGGATCGCCTGAGCCCAGCAGGTCGAGGCTGTGGTGGCCATGAGTGTGCCACTGCACTCCAGCCTGGGTGACAGAGTGAGATTCCAACTCAAAAAAAAAATAGGTAAGTCGAGACATAAACAGATCAGGAATTAGACAAATGCAAGAAAAATGTGTAACATGAAATCAGTGAAGAGGTTACCATTTTTTCTCCAGCAGGCAGAGTCTGAGGACAAGCCCAGCTGGTTGTGCCACATATTAGACAAAAATAGACCAACTGCTCATGGAAATCTGTCCTTTCTTGACCCTAGACCCAGAGAGACGCCCTCCTGAGGGTCATCACATCGAGGACTCTGTACTGTAGCAAGCAGCATTCTCAACAGCCACCCAAACTGTGACCCTAGAGGGTGGGGTCTTGTGACAACCCCCAAAGTAGACAGGTGGCATCACCCCAGACAAGGAGGAACAGTACCCCACCCCAGGGACCCACCATTTACCAGGAAAGACCAAAGCGACACGGGGGCATAGACCCTCTCAGGCACAGAGACGCTTGTCCCCATGCTGTCTTACCTGTGTACACAGCAGAGCCATAGAAATGTCAGTCCCATCCACACAGGTGGGATAGGAAAGGAGGCCGCAGAGGACAGTAGTGCAGACCCATGGACACGTGAACCTGGTTCCCCTGTCCTCAGGCTGCAGAATGGCCGGCCGGGAGCCAAAATACCAGGCTGCACAGTCTACCCTGAGGCAGGACAGCCTCAGGGCCCTTCAGGGAAACAATTTCAGTTTGTTGTGGATCCTTGGGACACTGCACAGAGCTGCGACCAGCTCCAGAGTGCCACTTCCAGAGTGTCTTTAAGTTGACATTATTATAGACATCCATAACATCGATCAATTACTGAGTTAGCGAATTACACTGTGTCATGGCACACGGCTTCAGAAGCTGCTTGTTATACTTATCATAAGAATGTCTCCCTGTCATTGAGCAATCTTCCATGACCTGGTTTTGCAGTGTGTTGGAAGGACCCCCATTTACTGACCCCTCGCTGATGGCTAGGCACTGGGGTGCTTTCTCACTTTCCACTAGTGTAAAAGATGGTTGACTGAACAACTCTGTGCAGCATTAGTTTTACTTTATTTATTTATTTATTTATTTATTTATTTTATCTTTAGAGACAGGGTCTTACTGTGTTGCCCAGGCTGGAGTGCAGTGGTGAGATCATAGCTCACTGCAACCTCGAACTCCTGGCCTCCAGCAATCCTCTCACCTCAGCCTCCCACAGTACTGGGATTACAAGTGTGAACTGCCTGACCTATCTTTAGATTCTTCGGGTAAAATTACTGGATCACAAGATACAAACACTTTCAGACTCACAATTCATGTTCCCCAATGACCCCTCCAGAAAAGTCATACTTGTTTACACTGCCACCAACAGAATCTGAGATTACCCAGTACCGCATCTCAGGAATATATTCTAAATTGGATTAAACAATGCTTGTGAAATGCCTAGCATGGTGGCTGTCAAGAAGCCCACATTCCACATAAGTTAAGGGGGGACTTGGGGGGAGAGAATTTTGGCCATTAAAGTTTGGAAGGGTGGGTTCTCAGAGGTGAGTGACGTGTGCCCTAGACAGGGCGACTGGAGTTCCAGGCTGAGGTCATCCTGGGTCCAAAGCCCCAGAGGAGAGCGGAGCGTCCCGAGGACAGGTCGTGTGGTGAAGGACTGAAGGAACTCAGAGCATTTATCCTGGAGAACAGATTTAGAGCGAGACTTGACAGCCCTCCTCCAATAGTTAAAGAGCTGTCTCATAAAAGAGAAATAAAACTTACTCACTGAGCTCCAGGTGACAGAGCCGAGCTCAGAAACCAGAAATCACCAGGAGACAGTCTCCGCTAAATGTAAAGAACCGTTCTAGAATAATTGGAACCTTCCAGAGAACACACAGACTTTGTACTTGAAAAGGATCAACAGAATAATTGCAGAATAGAGTTTGTCTAGTCCTTAAGGCAGGGTGCGGGGTGGGGGGAGAGACTGGGGAAATATTTATATTTATTCCTGAAATCTGTTATTTTGATGTTTCTGTTTGTCTAGGAAATAGAATTAAAAGGGCAGAAAGAGGACGTTTTAAATAATAAATTAAGTGACGCACTAGCCATGGTGGAAGAGTCTCAGAAAACAAAGACAGCCGAGAGTCTAAAAACAGAGAGCCTCACCATGAAATTAAATGAAACATTAGCTGAGCTGGAAACTGCCAAGACGAAAATGGTAAGCTGGTGCCCTGTGGGGCCAGAGCCTGCCCCTCCCTGGAAGATTACAGCATCTTCTTAGACCAGAGCTGCCCCACCCCAGCTCTGGGGGCATCCTGGGCCAAATCACCCTTTGCTGTCAAGGCTGTCCTGGCATTGCAGGATGCTTCGCTTCATCCCATTCCTCCACGCACCAGATGCCAGGAGCCCTCTCCCCGCCGCCATGATATCAAAAGCATCTCCAGACATTGCAGAACGTCCCTTAGAGGACAGAATCCCCCCCTCCCCCATGAGAAGCTTTGGTTTAGAAGAAAAGATAAACTGAGGTAGGAGGCACTCTCTCCAGGGCATTCTAAGATGCTGCCACGCAGGGTCCTCAGAGGGTCAGGGAAAGCATTAAGCTTTCCACAGACAGCAGTTAGGGGTCAGTGACTATCCCACAGACTCAGGACGACGTTTTGAGCTTTGGCTGGCATTTGTCTGCCAGCAGTACACAGAGGAACTCGCCAGAGGTGGACTCAGAGACACTAGCTCTGGGCATGGCATGTGGTGGCCACTTCCAGAGTCTAGAATCCTAAGGACCTGGATACTCGGCTGTCGGTGGGCAGAGGCATGGGAGGAAGGAGCCACAGTAGAGAGAGTTACAAGGGTGGGACTCGACAACTGGCTCGGGACACAATTGCCAAGGGGCGGAGGAGCCAATGGAGCCCACAAGCCACAGGCCAGGGCACCTGAGGACATGACAGCATAGGGGTGGCATCGCGTGGGAATATGGCGGTCCAGGGAGGGCCTCTCATCAGAGGGACCATCTCCTGGAGAAGAGGAGGCAGGTGGCATCGGAGGTCTCAAGTCCCAGCTTTGGGTGGCACAGTGGATTTGGGAGAGGAAGCAGGGCGGGGGCTCACATGGAAGCCAGCTCATCGGCATGGTCCCCAAGACGGTGGGTACCAGGAGCTGTCAGGATCAGAGGAGCAGGGGCGTGGCGTTCAGGGAGCCCGAGAGGGTGAGGCTGGAGAGGTGGAGCAGAGAAAGGATGGGGTGCTGGGATCTGATGCCAAGGAGAGGCAAAGATGGAAAGATCCGAGTCGCCCTGGAGTCGTTGGTAACTGTTGTTTGTAAGAAGTGCACATCCATTCACTTTTTCTTAAAAAACTGTTCATTCGTTAATTCCACAAACATTTATCAAGCATCTAGATCTAGTGAGAAAGAGAAGACAAGCTTCCCTGTCCGGAGTTCACCTTCTAGTGGACGTGGAAAAACAAAGAAACAAAGTCATTTTGCAGGGTGGTAAAGGCCTCGGGGAAAATGAGACAGAGGCTGGAACAGAAAGTGTCTCAGGTAGCCTTGACCGGGGGGCAGGGGTGAGGGACCTCTCAGAGGAGGTGATGCTGGAACTGAGACTTGAAAGTCAAAGAGTCAGCCAGGCAGGGGTCTAGGGGAGGAGTGTACAAGGCAGCGGGAACTGCATGTGCAAAGGCCCTGGGCAGCCCCAGCTTAGCACCTAGGTGCAGCGCAAACATATCACTGTCGTTATCACATCCTGCCCAGGACCACCTTCCACATCACTGTGTTTTCCCAGATCATGATGGAGGAGAGATTCAGGCTCCAACAGCAGATGGTAAAGGCCCTCCAGGAGGAGCGAGAATCTCAGAAACATGGATTTGAGGAAGAAATTCTGGAATATAAGGAGCAGATCAAACAGCACTCCCAGACGATCGTGAGTCTGGAGGAACGCCTCCAAAGAGTCACTCAACACCATAAAAAAATAGAAGGAGAGATCGCAACCCTGAAGGACAGTGACCCAGGTAGGAGCCCGGAGAGGCCGGGGAATCCTCAGTGCAGGGCATGTTCTGACCCTCCTGTGGGCCCCATCAGCTGGTCAACAGCAGAGGCCAAGCCTCATCTGAAAGCTCATTCCTTCCCTGGAGGCCCCTTTTGTCTTGTTACACAACAATGTTAGAAGCCCTCCGAGGCCCAGGTTGAGCAGAAGTAATGACAATGAATTGGGACATCCTTTGTGCCAGCCCAGTGAGCCGACGAGACACGCATTCTGCCAGGGCTGTCAGGGCGTCGAGGGCAGCATGGTATGGAATCATCTTTTCCACATGAAAACATCCCTCACAGGGGCCTTTCAGAGGCCTCTCTCTGCCATCGGTCATTTGTCTCTTAAAAAACAAACCCAAAGCCAAGTGCATCGGCTCATGCCTGTAATCCCAGCACTTTGAGAGGCTGAAGCGGGAGGATCGCTTGAGCCCAGGAGTTCAAGACCAGCCTGGGCAACGTAGCAAGATGTGGTCTCTACCAAAAAATCCAAAAAATAAGCTGAGCCCGATGGTACACACCTGTAGTCCCAGCCACTCAGGAGGCTGAGGTGGAAGGATCTCCTGCGCTCAGGAGGATGAGGCTGCAGTGAGCCATGATTGTGCCACGGCACTCCGGCTTGGGCAACAGAGCAAGACCCCAACTCAAAAAAAAAAAAAGAAAGAAAGAAACATGGTTCTAGTTTCCAGTCAGTTGGCAAGCTGAGGGCTAACTTCGTCATGCGTTCATTCCTTCATTCAGGCCAGTTTTTGTCCCTGTGGGCAACTAGATTATTGCCCTGCCACAAGGTCCAGGATGAACAGGGCAGGGGCAGGGGACAGGACTGAGTTTCCTAACCCAGAATCCAGGTCAGAGGGAGAGTGCTTGAACTGGGACCTGAAGGGTGACAGCCTCTTTGCCACCCCCACTCTTAGATCAGCGTGCATTCCATAAATGTTTGTTGGCTGAATAAACGAGTGGGTGAACGTGTGATTGAAGTGGTGAGAAAGGAAGCCAGTGGCAGTGGGCTGAGGGGTAAGTGTGCGGCGAGGACAGGAAGGTGCTGAGCCAGATTGTTCTTCCAAGACTCGTCTGCACTGAAATGAGAACAAAGGCAGGATGTGTGACCCCAGAACTAAGGCTGCACCTTGGGGCCAGCTCAGCCCAGTGACCACCAGCCGGATCCATCACCCTGGTGCCCATTTCCCATGCTGTAAATGGACTTAGTGATCCCTGCCTTGTAGGGGCTCTGGGAAGACTGCATGGCCTCTGGCCTGGGGAGGCCCAGCCTGGGACGTAGAGCACAGGGTGGGTCTCATGAGGTGGAGAAGGCTGAGGCGTAGGGAGGCTTCACAAGCTTGGAAAACACAAGTGTGATTTGCAAAGGGGAAGGATAGCAGCCACTGCATGGGGGTTCTAGTGACATCCTTGTGTCCCTCTGCTGCAGCTCCAAAGGAGGACATGCCACAAGACCCTCCAGTGGCTCCTTCATCCAAGAACAGCGCCACAGAGATGACGTGCGAACACTTGATGTGAGTACCTGCAGGGTGGGCAACTGGCGCCAGCTGGGCAGGACAAACACACAAACCCTGACCTCTGGCCACACTGTCGGAACCCAGAAAAGGAGGGGGTCTGCGGTCCCTCAATGTGGCTTCAATGTCTTGATGCTTTCACAAGTCAGCATGGCGTCTAAGAGAGATCCAGGTGGGTCTGCATTCAGACCCCTCATCAGTTTCCTGTTGCTCATAACAGAATACTCAGAGTTGGGTGATTTGTAAGAAGAGGGATTTATTTTTTATAGCTATAGAGGCTGGGAAGTCCAAGGTCCAGCAGCCATGTCTGGCGAGAACCTTCTTGCTGACGGGGACTCTGTAGAGTGCTGAGGTGGCTCAGGAAATCACACATGCTAGCTCCAGTCTCTCTTCTTCTTCTCACAATGCCACCAGTTCACTCTCTCGTGATAAACCATTAGTCCATGAACCCATTAATCCATGAGTCTATTCATCCATCAGCGGAGTACTCCATTCATGAGGGCAGAGCCTTCATGACCTAATCACTTCTTACAGGCTCCGTCTCTCCATGCGGCCACATTGGGGATTCGGTTTCAACATGAGTTTCAGCAGGGACAAACATTCAAGCCTTAGCAGATCCCAGCTCAGCACTTTCTAGTGGTGACACCCTGGGCAAGTCACACCAGTGCTCCAAGCCTTAGCTTCCTACTTTGTGAAATACAGATGTGCCTGGTGTGAGGTCAGTCTAGCCAGTACCATTGCTAGCACTTCGGGAGTGGTTGCTAGAGGCGGGCCCATTCCCAGGTATCATAAGCAGGTAGTGAAGGTTTTAGGCAGTGGAGACCGCATTGTGGGGTGGGATCCTGGAGAGGGTTAAAAGTTAAGAGGTTCACACTAACAAATAACCTTCCCTGAATGACAGCAACTCTCCCAACCCCAAGAGCCCATGAGTTTATAACTTGACCCTCCAAGAACCAGCGGTTTTCAGAGAAGCAAAACGTGTGGATGGGAAATTTCCAGAAAGCCACTACAAAGCAGCAGGCAATAAGAAGGCAGTGATGGGATGCAGAGAAGGGATTCAGAAAACTTCTCAAAGAAGACGAGCTACCCACCTGCTCCTTGCACCCAGTTCCATTTACCGAAACCTAATGTCACAGGGTTCCTCCTACCCTAAAACAGATAAAGACAACAGCCTCCAGGTTGGGAAGCGTTCCTGGCTGATTCCTTCTGCTAGATCTCTCTTGAGATGCCCGTGGCCATGGCTAGGAAGAGGATCTGCACCACGTCACTGTGGTCCCCTCATTTGCTTTCGGACACACCTGGGTTCTGAAGGTCCATCCTCACATGGGAGGCGTCATGGTAAAGCCAAGCAGATGCGTGTGTGTGACACACACACACACACACACACACACACACACATACAGAATGTACAGATACACGGTTATTTTCATTCCAGTGATCATCAATCTTTGTTTTGCTTTATTTTATGATAAACACTTTACCTTCAAAAGTCTCCATAAGAAGAGCCCAGATTTCTAAAACCTGGGCGCTCAAGTGAGATAGCATTAATATGGGCAAGACAAACACACCATGTCTCCCCAGGGGAGGGTCCTCACCCTGTGGGAATGCACCCCGTGTTCCTCCCATGGAATGCTCTGTCAGGGCCCCCCCTCCACCATTCCTGCTGGATGCCCTCTCCCCCTCCATGGGGCACAGCCACCCTCCTGTCTACCGCCCCAAGCCTCAGGGTGCCAGAGGGTGTGGGGAGGGCCTGTCCTCTCACCATCCCCAGGCCCACCTTGGTTGTCCAGGAAGCCCACATGGGCCGACTCCCCCATGAGCTCCATTCCTCTCTCCACCAGGAATTCAAAGGAACTCTGAGCAAATCAAAGCCACGCTGTCCTCTCTTTCTTCTTCTCTGTCCTCAAAGAAGCCCTGAGCCTCAAATAGTCCTCCCTCCCATTCCCACGGTCAAAAGAGCCCACAAGCAAATCAAATTAATGCTGACAGATGATTGAACCAGAAGGGTGTCACCCTCACCAACTCAGTCAGAACCTTTGTTCTGTCTCCATGTATGTTATTTTCTTTTTGAGACAGTCTTACTCTGTCACCCTGGCTAGAGTGCAATGGCACAATCCTGGCTCACTGCAGCCTCAACCTCCTGGCTTCAAGTCAAGCGATCCTCCTGCTTCCTGAGTAGCTGGGACTACAGACACATACCACCACTCCCAGCTGATTTTTTTTTTTTTTTGTAGAGACAGGAGTCTCACTATGTTGCTCAAGCTGGTCTTGAGCTCCTGGGCTCTAACAGTCCTCCCACCTCAGCCTCCCAAAGTGCTGGGATTACATAGGCATGAGCCACCATGCCTGGCCTCTATGTATTTTCTTAAATTAAGGTATATCAAAACAAATGTCGTTTTGAGAATGTTTAAAGATTGTTCTTGTTCTTCTGGAACTGGCATCTCAACCATGGTTGTGCATCAGTTTGCACTTGAATTTGGCTCCTTCCTGTCATGCAGGCAACACCATGGAGGTTGAGTTGAACTGACAGTGCCTGTTCTTATGAATTTCAGAGATGACTTGCTAGCTGCTCAGAAGGAAATCCTGTCTCAGCAAGAGGTCATCATGAGGTTAAGGAAAGACCTTACTGAAGCCCACAGCCGAATGTCGGATTTGAGAGGTTTGAACGATTTCCTGTGTCTCTTGACATCCTGACCCGCTCGAGAAGGTCACTCTACCTTCCTGTGCCGTTTCAGCACTCCCCAATGCCAGGGGACCTCCGACCTCTGCATTGAAATGCACCTTCGTTTTCAGGGAGGGTTTTCTCTTATGGCAGATTTGCCTCCGAAGCAAAGGCTTGGAGGGCAGCCCTGGGCCCCCCTGAGGCAGGCCAGTTTGCACAAGTCCTAGCACTCACTAGCCCTGGGACTTAGCACAAAGTGACCTCTCCAGGCTCCTCCCTCCCCCAGTGCAAAATGGAGGCAGCACACCCACTTCTGGAGATGATATGGCCATAGTGGCCATGGGATATGTGGGCCAACTATGAGCTCTGTGCTGTTCTGTGCTGTCCAGACAGACACAGACAATGCTGGTATCACGTTCTGGCTTTGCTTCCCCTCTGTGTGCCTTTGTTCCCACCTCACTTCCTGCTTCCAAAGGAATCTTTTCTCCCCATCCCTAGTCACCATCGAGCCGGAAAGGTGGACAACAGGCAGCAGGACTGGGAAGCAGACTGGGTGGGGAAGGAGAGGGAGGTAGAGAGCACCCCTCGTGCTCCCACCTCAAGCCCTGCACTTACTTCACTGCCTTCCAATTGCACTTGCTCCTGTGGCCATTCCCGTTAACGTTCCCGAGTCATTTATGGGGGTATGAGGAAGCAGAGGCCAGAGAACAGTGTCCGGTTCTAGAACCAGATGTTGGACCCAGTTCTGCATCTTCCTGTTCTCAGTTGCATGACCTTAGGCAAGGCTCTTTTCCACTATGAGCCTCAGTCTCTGCATCTGTGAGCTGGGGGTGTTGATAGTAACTACCCTGGAGGGTTGCTTGGCAGATTCAAGGTCATGCGGTGTCTGGTTTGGGCTTCCCCCGAAGCGGACCCAGAGAGCAGGATTCCGCTGCAAGCTGTTCAGTCTGGGAGACGGTGAGGGGTGGAGGGGGTAAGACCAAAGGGGAAGAAAGCAGGTTGACAGCTGTCAGTCGTTGTGGGCACAGGGGCCACTGGCACTTCATTCTGCCAGATGCTGGGAATGGGGTAGAACACTGCCTCCAGGCTGCCCCCAGGGGTGGAAGAGAGGAGGCCTGTGCCACTTACTGGGGGAGGTCATGGTGCCTGGAAGGCTCAGAGGCCTTAGAATGCCCACTGACAAAAAGACGCAGAGCTGGGTGGCTGAATGTTGGCTGGAGCACCCTAATAGAAGGCCAAACAAGACTGGGTGTGGTGGCTCCCACTTGTAATCCCAGCACTTTGGGAGGCTGAGGTGAGAGGATTGCCTCAACCTGACAGTTCGAGACTAGCCTGGGCAACATGGCAAGACCTCATCTCTATGCTAAATTTAAAAATTTGCTGAGTTTGGTGGCCCAGGCTGTAATCTCCATTCAGCTACTCGAGAGGCTGAGGCAGAAGGCGCAGGTCGAGGCTGCAGTGGTTGTGATTGTGCCATTACACTCCAGCCTGGGTGACAGAGTGAGACTCCAACTCAAAGAAAAGAAAGAGTCAAAGGGCACCAGTGTCGCCCTGACAGGTGCAGGGGTGCAGGGAGCAGCACTGAGGTGGGGGTGAGGCAGAAGCCCAGGTCTCCCAAGTCAGCCCCCCAGAAGCTGATACCTGTGTGCCATCGTGTTACTGCCGTGAGGCAGCCCTGAGGAACCATGGAGGGCAGACCTGCCTGGTGGCTGTCGGCAGCCTGGAAGGTCCGCCATGGCCCTAACAGACCCCTGGCCGGCCTCCATGTCCCTCCAGGGGAGCTCAGCGAGAAGCAGAAGTTGGAGCTGGAGCGGCACGTGGCAGTGGTCCAGGAGCAGAGCAGCGAGCTGAGCGTACTCAAGGACAAGGTGGCCCAGATGAGCAGACTGGCTGAGAAAAAGGACCACGAACTGAGGGCCCTTCAGGAGGCGCTCAGGTGTGTGGAGGGGCCACGTGGTGCGGGGATCCCCCAGGAGGCCTGCACAGGGAGTGTGCTCAGTAAATGCTGCCGGAGGAATTGCTTGAATGAATGAATGATATGTGTTTCAGTGCTTCAATTTTAAAGCAGGTCTTTGCTTAATTCTGTGCTTCTTAAACATTCTTGCCCAAGATTTCAGATGACAGGTCTCAGCTTAAATGCTACTTCCTCCAGGAAGCCCTCCCTCCCTCACCCTCACCAAACATCACCAAGGAATCCCGCCCAGCCCCTACTCTCTTTCTAGCCTCCCACTTATCACACAGCAAGGCCACTGAGAACAGGGTCTGTATAGACCTCACCCACTGCCGATTTCCCAGCATTCACACATAAGAGAACTTGAATTTGAACAAATGAATGAACTGGAGGTGTCAGCCTAAAATAAATACAAAATACTGTTGTTGTCCCATGCGTTTATCTTTTAAAAAATACCTGTGAGTTTGCATTTTTGTCTATAGCTTATCCATATTTTAACAAAAGTAATGTTTCCCCCAAAAAAGTTTGAGTCAAATTGGTGTTTTGTGTCTAACCTGTGACTTTGTGTGCCTCATGGCCAAGGCTGATGCACAGAGTGACTAAAAAGAACAGTTCCGGGTCCCAGCTCCCTGGACTCAAGCCAGATGCCTCCACTCACAGTCTTGGTGACTGCAGGCACATTGCTTTGTGTCTTTTGTGTATAAAAAGGGACAATAATCGTGGGATTGTAATGACAAATAGAAGAGTCAACACACACAAAGTGTTGGAAATAGCAGACATGCAGTCAGTATCCCTGGAGATGCCACCACAGGTGTCCACAGGCCCAGTGTGAAAAGCAAGCCCAGATACCCACTGTCCTGTAAATCCCTTGAGATGGGATTCTCTAGAAATCTAGGGGCAGGAGGCTGGGAGTCTCCAGGAATTCGGGTACCTATAAAAACAGAGCTCCAGTGCCTGGTCTGTCAAGAGTACAAAAGCAATTTGTGCTTCCTGGGACCTCGAGCCGTCCTGCCGCCCATGACACTTCATCTCTTCCCTAGGGCTTCCCAAGAGAAACACAAACTCCAGATGAACTTGGAGAAGGAGCAGAAACCCAGGAAGAAGACCCAGATGTGTGACATCTCAGTGCAGATAGAACCAAGCCCCACCGAGGTCGGCTCAAGCAGCCAGGAGGTGGGTGCCCACCCGTCCTGGGCATGTGCTGGGACGGGGCCCAGAGGCACCTTCCTTTCCTTTGGAAGATGTTTTCATTCCACGTTCCAAAAGAATGATTTGCTTATGTGAAATGTATAAAGTAAAACCCAGCCATGGTCACCAGAGGTTCCGGCGACCCACAGTTTGACGTGTGGAAGGTCTTTTCCTTCCAAAGACTTCCATGACCTCATATAGTCATGAATGTGCAGTGGTTGGAGATCAGGCTTGGCTCCACTCTGCTTGGGTTCAAATCCCAACTCCTCCACTTAGAAACTGTGGCCCTGGGGAGGTCTCTGGCACCAGTTCCCTTGTCTAGGAAACTCATGGGGTGGTTGAGAAAAGCTTTTCTTTATATGCACATGTGAACAAACACAGACAAACACACATAAACTCATTCAATTCAGATATTTAATAGATAATCTTTTGCTAATGGTATGAAACCCTGTATACTCTGCAATATATTTTTTTAATATATAACGCTATTGAATGAGCACCTTTGCGAGTCTATACAGATCTGCCTCGTTCTTTTATATATTTGTTTATTTATTTATTTTTTGAGTTGGAGTCTCATTCCGTCTCCCAGGTTGGAGTGCAGTAGCACACTCCCGGCCACTGTAGCCTCTACCTGTTGGACTCAGGTAGTCCCTCCACCTCGGTCTTCCATGTAACTGGAACTACAGGCATGTGCCACCTCGCCCGGCTAATTTTTTTATTCACCATAAGACGAGGTCTTGCCAAGTTGCCCAGGATGATCTCAAGCTCGTGGGCTCAGGCAATCCTCTTGCCTCGGCCTCTCAAAGTGCTGGGATTAAAGGCTTGAGTCGCCGCACCTGGCTGCCTCGTTCTTTTAAATGGCTGCATAGACTTCCACTGTTTTCTTTATTCCGCCAGTCCCCTGTTGATGGATGGGTAGGCGTTTCTCCCTCCGTACAATGCTGTAGCTAATATACTTGTGCTTCCTAACTTGAGCTCGATGGAGCCAAACTGCCTTCCCAGAGAGACCCCCGGTCACTCTTCTCCATGTGCCTGGCCGGAAGCTCCAAATGGGGAGCGTGTCTTTGTGTAAGAACAGCCTTCATCGGTGGTCTTCGAAGCACAGGTTCGCGCCCTGTCCCTGTGGCTGGGGCTGTGAGACTCCCTATCACCTGCAGGAGGCCAACTGTGGGGTGCAGTGGTTCCTCGAGGCCGCGGGTTTCCTGGAGTCCGGAGTTAACCTTTCCCCTTGGCTTTGTGAGTAACAGGCTTTGGAAGTTCACTTGGAAGCAGGGCCAAATGTGTCAGGTTGCCTTCCTGCTTTCTCAAGGATGCCTTTCCCTGCCAGACACCATTGGGCCAGGCCGCACACAGCTTGAACGAAAGGGCCTGAGGTCTGGCCAGCTGTCCTTGGCACCGACTGCTGTCCTGTCCGGAACTCTTGAACAGGCATTGAGGAGGGAAGCTGCAGCTGGGGGGTGGGGAATGACAGAGTGTGCATCACTCCTGTTGGAATCCCAGGCTCTTAGGACAGGACCTGACTCATGTTTGTGCACTCATTCAACAACTATCCAGCACCTACTGTATGCCAGACCCTGTGGCAGGGACAGGGGAAGCCACACAGGGCCTCCACCCACACCAAGCACCTTTGGACTCTGCACACACTTGCTGGGATGGATTGTTGAACTGGGACCTTGATTTTCCATCTGTGTGATGAAGGATTAGTAAAGGAGGGTGGGGGAGGGAGGCTGCAAGATAAAAGGAAAAATGTATTTGTTCCTTCTCGGAATGGCTTCCGTCCCTCAGGCTACTTCCTGCTTTCTAAGCCAGAGTGGGTCAGAGGGCTTAAGAGTTGTATGAGAAAGAATCTCCAACCTCTCTAAATAAAGAAACTCCCAGAAGAGCCAGAGGGAGGGTCATGTGGGGCTCTGGGTGCTCTTTGGGCCAAGCAAAGGCTGCTGCTGAGCCTCACGGCTGAGGCTGCCCCCGGCCCTCGAAATTCAGTATCTCCTACCCACCTCTATACACAGAGAGAGACAGAGGGAACATTCCAGAACTCCCAGGGCAAACACACATCATCAAAGGCCAGTGCAGAACCGAGCCGGGAAGGGGACCAGCCAGACAACCTGGAATCACTCTGGAGCCATGGTCCCAGTACAGGCGAGGTCCTACTAAGTGTAGGGGGTATGGAGTACCTGCCTCGCTGGGCTGCTGAGCCCTGGTCCCAACCAGAAAACCAGGACGAGCTCCTTTCGGCTCCTGCCCCTGGCCTCAGTGCATCTAGGCTTTGTGTTTATTGAGCACCTATTATGCTCAGACACAGTGCTAGGCCCTGGGAATAGCACAGTCTACCAAGGAGACAAAGACTTGGCTCTCACAGAGCTCATGTTCTGGGAGGGGAGAGACAGAAATAAACAAGAAGAAATAAACAAGATCAAGTAAAATGTCTGGTGGGAATAAGTCCTCTGAGGATATGTATGGTGGATTCAGGGCAGGAAGTAATGTGGCAGGCATGGGGGCTCTTGGATGAAGCGAGGGAGGGCCTGGTGGGAATGCGGGGTGGGGGTGCAGAGAGAGAGTCCCAAGAGGGCTTCAGGTGGCACCGCTGAGCCCTTTGAAGGAGGCCACGGGCCCTGTTCCCCGTTCCCCCCGTAGTCAACGCGGCTAGCATGGGGCCTGTGATAAGCGTTGGCGTCATCACAGGAAGAAGAGCAGGTGAACGTCTCCTTGCCTTTCCTCTACTTTGTTTCTTTTTTTGTTTTGTTTTGTTTTGTTTTTTGATGTTTTTTTTGAGTTGGAGTCTCACTCTGTCACCCAGACTGGAGTGCAGTGGCCGCTCCCGGCCACCGCAGCCTCAACCAGCTGGGCTCCGGCCATCCTTCCGCCTCAGCCTTCCAAGTAGCTGGAATTACAGGCATGTGCTACCACGCCCGGATGATTTTTTGATTTATTGTAAAGATGAGGTCTCGCGAAGTTGCCCATGCAGGTCTCGAACCCATGGGCTCAGACAATCCACTCACCTCAGCCTCCCAAGGCGCGGAATTACAGGCTGAGCCACTGAGCCCAGCTTACTTTGTTTCTTGGCAGCGTTTCTCGCTCTCTGGAATTAAGAGTATTTCCTACCTGTCTGCTTGCTGTCATCGGTCTGCCCCATAGAGATGGGCACGGCAGCAGGGATGTTAGGTCAGTGGGCAAGTCCACGGGTATGATGCAAATAATGGCACAACAATTAGATTAGGAAAAAAGTTTATTTTAAAAGTAGCTTAGAGAGAGAGAGGGTGACTCCACCTCTCCAAGATGGGGGGGTAGAGGAGGGAGCAGAGCTTAAAGAAAGCGTGGCCCTCAGAGCTTGAGACTAGAGGCCTTCTAAAACTTCTCTTGAGAGTGGATGAGGCAGGCATTCCAGGAGCTGACATCACGGTGATGGATGGCAGGCGGATGGTTGGGTCAGTCAGTGAGAAGGGCAGGTACGCACAGGAACTGTCGCCATGGTGATGGGGTGGTGGTCTGTGTCACGTAGGTCACGAAGGGCTGATCACAATAGATGAGGGCAGCTTGGCCCTTTAGGGCAGGAAGACAAATACTTTGGATGAAAGTGTTTAGTTAGTACAAAGCAAGCTTGGGGGGTTGAAAGACATCCATCGGTGACTCACCTCCGGTAAACTGGTTCTGTCCCCTGTTAATAATTAGAGGACAAGTTAAAATAAAATGCTAAGGAAGCAAGACAAAGCTTAAAATGGCTGCTGTTTGGCTAAAGTTGCTCCATTGTGGCATTTCACCTTTCCAAGGGACTTAATCTGCCTGGTCCCTGATCTCGCCCAGGTGCCTAGAATAGTGTCCGGCATGTAGTCAGCACTATAGCAGATAGAGGATAGAGAGAGGCAGAGGGAGGAAGGGAGGGAGGGAAGGAGGGAAGAAAGAGAGAGAATTTTAAAAATAACTTTGGTTCACTTTATGCTACATAAATCTTATCTTCTATATCTATCTATATATATGTGTGTATAAGCAAACTAAAATTGTTACTTTAAAAATTATGACGAGACCCAGATTGTCAGTTTCTTCCCTTTCTTCCAGTTTGAGGCCTTCTCCGACAGCTCTGTCTACAAAACCATTCCCAACGCCCCACCCCATCACCCCACTTAATTTTCCCTTGAGCATTCGTCACTCTCCACCCTGAATTTTCCCCTCTTATCTTCCCTCTTTGTCTCCCACATTCGGAAGCAGAATCCATGGCAGCAGAATGCTGCCCGTTTTAGTCATGGCTAAATCCCCAGAACCTAGAGCATGGCCTGGCACACAGATATGCTCGAGGAGTCTGTGTGAGATGAGTGGATGGCTTGCCCCGGAGATGTGTTGGGTAACGTGGAGGCCATGACTGGACTCAATTCTTGAACCTTTAGAAGTTATATGCAAGTGTTTGTGTGGATGTGAATTTTTCTGGAGGAAAGAACCCTGCGTTTTTCCAAATCTTTCTTTTCTTTCTTTCTTTCTTTTTCTTTTTAGAGATGAGGTCTCACCAAGTTGCCCAGGCAGGTCTCAAACCCATGGGCTCAGGAAATCCGCTCACCTCAGCCTCCCAAAGTGCTGGGATTATAGGCATGAGCCACCACACCCAGCCAGTTCCAAATCTCAAAAGGGCACAAGACATTTAAAAGCTGAAGAGGATCTGCTCTTGTCTGTGCTCCTAGTGAACCCAACTCCAGCCCTGAACTGCCCAGGATGGTCCACACGTGTCTGGTGGCTGCCATATTGGATGGTGCCAGTATAGAACATTATCATGGAAAGTTCCGTGGAATCATGCTCTTCTAGAGACTCCAAAAGTCTCAGAGAAAGATTTTCCTTTCTCCAGACCAACCAAGAGCCAGTCTCTCAAACGCTCCCTAACAAACACTAACTAAACATCCTTCTTACCTGTTAAAAAGAAAGCATCATTTGTTCTCATCTAAAAATGCTCATTCCAGGAGTAGATCAGCTGTGATTGTTTAGAAACAAGATGGCAAGTGGAAAGTCAGACATAAAAGAAAATTAGAAGAAAAAATAAATAAGATGTGGAAAGGGAGCACAGAGGGAGTCTTGTATTTATAGTGGTGCTAAGTAGATAGGAAAGTTGGAATTCTTCCTACACGTAGCCTGATGTTTGAGATGAGAAGTTTAAATTCCATCTCTGCTGAAACCCTTAGGATATTTTCCAAAGATGCTGGGACAGGGTTTCTGCTCTACGAATTGTTCTGGTTTCTAATGAATGCAGGAGAAATAGAGACTAATCCTTGGTCAACGGCCCCTGCACCATTCTGCCATAGGAGCTATCCTTCAGTGACCTGGGGGCCAAGTGCAAAGGGTCCCGACATGAGGAAGTCATTCAGCGTCAGAAAAAGGCCTTATCTGAACTTCGAGGGCGAATCAAAGAACTTGAGAAGGCCTGCTCATCAAGTAAGTTTCCTTCTTCCTAGTAAGGCAGGTAGACCCCAGACTCGGACCACTCAAGGGACTGACCGATTTGTCAGGTCGGCTATCTTTTATTCCCATCATTTGAAAACCAAAAGGATGTTGTAATATTAAAAAAAAGATGGCGGACCCTGGTCTCAGAATCAAGTGCAGGCCTTCATAGTAAATAACTACTAGGATTTCAAGAAAAACTCACTATTGTCCTTTTCCTTGTTTCATGTGCCCAAGTGGGAACTTTGTCATGGATGAACACTGTCCAAGGACCAAGGTCGGGAAACCGCTCAGCGTACCCCGTTTATTTATTTACTTATTTATTTATTTTGAGTTGGAGTCTCACTCTGTCGCCCAGACTGGAGTGCAGTGGCCACTCCCAGCCACCGCAGCCTTGACCTGCTGGGTTCAGGCGATCCTTCCGCCTCAGCCTTCCAAGTAGCTGGAACTACAGGCGCACAATACCATGCCTGGCTGATATTTTGATTTATTGTAGAGATGAGGTCTCACCAAGTTGCCCAGACAGGTCTCGAACTCGCGGGCTCAGCCAATCCACTCACCTCGGCCTCCCAAGGCACGGGATTACAGACTGAGCCTCCAAGCCCAGCTCCCATTTATTTTTTATTTACTTATTTATTTTTCAGTTGGAGTCTCACTCTGTTGCCCAGGCTGGAGTGCAGTGGCACACTCACGGCCACCCCAGCGTCGACCTGCTGGGCTCTGGCGATCCTTCTGCCTCAGCCTTCCAAGTAGCTGGAACTACAGGCGTGAGCTACCACGCCCAGCTAATTTTTTATTTATTGTAGAGACGAGGTCTCGCCAAGTTGCCCAGGCTGGTCTCGAACCCGCGGACTTAGGCAGTTGCCTCAGCCTCCCAAAGTGCTGGGATTACAGGCTGAGCCACTGAGCCTGGCCAGCATACCCCATTTAGAGGGGATAGGGCTCTGTCGAGATCTGGAGCTTACTGTGGGTAGAGCCCTGGACAAGGACCTGGAAGCCCGGGTTCAAGTTTCATCCTTGTCTCATGGCTGAAGGACCTTAGCAGAGTTCACCCTTCGTGCCCTGGTGCTGCCTGTGTGACTGCAGCCTCGTATTGGCTGGGTGACCTTGGGGAAGTCATTTAATCTCTCTAGGTCTCAGTTTCCTCAGCTGCCAAGGGAGGTCATGAGGGTTAAAACAGGCCTGTTGTGAGTTCCCCGTAAGTAGTAGCTGTGGTTATCACACAAAATAACTTCTTCCTGGGCTTTTCTTTTATGTATTTTATAGATCATAAGGGCCACCTGAATGAATCTTTTCTGGAACTAAAGACTCTCCGAATGGAAAAAAATATCCAGAAAATATTACTGGGTGCAAAACCTGATTTGCCAACTCTCTCAAGAATAGAGATCTCAACGGTAACCAAAGAAAACTTGTCCCCACAGCGACTGGCATGGGGAGAGGGCGGGCCGGAGGTAGATGCTAGCTGGGTGCCCTGTGTAGCCAGGCCGGTCAGGTCCTCCCTCCACCGAGCAAGCTGGTGTCTGTCCTCACTGGTGGGCACCCTGGCCATCCAGTGTTTGCATGGACACGTGGCCTTCCATTCATGCACAGTAGGACATACCGTTGCAGTGACACTGTGCCAGGTCAGTCACTAAAGCATGGCAGGTCCTTTTCCATGTCCTGTGCGACATTCCGTAGAACATGTTCAGCGGTTCATTTATGACATCATGCCTCAAGTTTGCTTTTCATACTAAACTGAAAACCATGAACACAGAGATGGTAGCAGAAGGAAGCCACGATTGAGAGGACACAAGTCCTGGGGTCAGAGGAATCCGTGTCCAAATCCCAGCTCCGTGATCTGTGTGACCTTGGACAAGGCTCTTAACCTTTCTGGGACTGCATTTCCCAGCTGAAAATGATGATGAAAAAATCAAAGGAGATATATTCTATGAAGGGCTTAGCCCAGTGCCTGGCTGAGAGTGAACACTTAATAAATAAGTGTGGTTATTATTAAATATTCTTTAAGTCATTATTCAAGGAAACCTTCCCTTCTTCAAGGGGTGCAGTTTTATTTGCCAGGATTTTCAGAAGTGATTTGATTGTGCAGTTCAAGGTGCCCTTGTAACCCTGGATGTACGTTTGATGGCCATGTGACAGTGGACAGCTCAGGTTGGCGTCAGAGGACCCGCTGCATGAGTGCTTACTGCTACAGTAGGATCCAAACCATACACAGGCTTTTAATTTTGGGGGTTTTGTTTGTTTGATTGTTTCAGTCAGTCTCTGTTGCCCAGGCTGGAGTGCAGTGACATGCTTATGGCTATAGCAGCCTCAACCTGCTGGGCTCAGGCAATCCTTCCGCCTCAGCCTTCCAAGTAGCCGGAACTACAGGCGTGTGTATTCTCATCTTTATTTATTTATCTATTAATAGATAAATATGGTCACTCTTAATATAGATAAAGAATGTCCACACCCACCTCTCACAGTCACTTTCAGCCCTTTGTGTTTTTGGAGTTGCATTTGTTTAATCTCCCAGGTTTACAGCATAGTGCCAGCAAATGCTGTGGGCTCAGATGCTCACAGCAGGCACTTAGCACTTTAAACCCAGCTGAGTTCTGAGGGGATTTATGATGGTTGTCTGTGATCCTCCAGACTCCCTTGTGGCCTGGTGGCTTTCCCGGGCATTTGGCTGGGCCTGCTGCAGCCAGTCGGCTGAGCAGGGTGTTAGCACGTGCACAGCTGTGAATGCCCACTGTCCTACATCCTCTCTGGAAAGGGTTGAAGTGATGCTCACCACCAGGTTCCAGCCCTAGGAAAATATTTGGCTAGATTAGCCAAGGCTCTAGTTTCTGCTGCATGAAAATGAGAGTCCTTTAATAAAAGGATGGGAGGGGTATCTTCTCTTTAACCTGCAGTCATTCATTCAATGCACACGCCCCCGCTGTGCCACTTTGTGCCAGGTGCCACGCGGGATACACAGAGGGGGATTGAGCAAATAGCAACATGGTCCCTGTGTCTGTGGAACTGTCATCTAGACCAGGGCTTCTGTGTCCTAGCGCTGTTGAGATTTGAGGCCAGATCATTTTGGTCCCATTGGTGGGCGGTGTGCTGGGTTTTACGGGGTGTCCAGCAACATCCTTGCCCTCTGCTCACTGGATGCCGGTAGTACCCTCCCCACCCTCAGTCATGGCAACCTAAAACGTGGCATCCAGACACTGCCACGTCCCGGGGATGGGGACAAACCACCCCAGTTGAGAACCACTGTTCTAGAGGGAAGACAGTGACCAAAGCACAAGACAAGTGATGTGTTATTTCAAAGACAGAGTTCCTCTTTAAGGGAAGGACAACAGTTAGGAGAAAGCAGTTGACAAAAGAATCAGACCGAATAGTCAGGAACCGAAATTAAAATCATCCATTTGGGTCATTCTTGGGTCAACACACAGTGCTTCCACTTCCAGGTGTTGAGATTCAGAATGGACTGCAGAGAGATAGCTTTTATTTCTTTTTTATTTCAGCCTCAGAATGGCTTTTGCAACTCAAGGTTCAGCTCAGCCATTGAGAAGTCGGGGAAAACGGACATGGCTGAGGCTTTGGATCTCAGTGAAAAGCTGGTATGTACACACTGCACCTGTGCACCTCCTGTCCAAAGCCTGGGTCCCCTGCAGCCAATATTAACCACGGGGTATTTAAATATTCACCTCACATGCCTATTTAGTTGTTCTAAGAACACTACAGGACCCATCCACTGTCCCAGCATGGGCCAGCAGTTGCACAGCCGCGTTCCTTGAAACACTGGGTCGTTAGAATGAATGTTTATGTCTGTTGTCATTTTCCCCCTCAGTTCTCAAAAAAGGCATCGGGTAAATGGAAGCAGGGAAAATGCAAGTCGTACGAAAGCCCCAGTTGCCTCCTTCCTAGATCGTTGGTTTGTTCTCTGCAATTGCAGAAAAATGAATGAAACCAAATGAGATGCTTGCTGCCTCCTCGGTGGCCTCCGGCGGCTCTGGGGCTGCCACTGACCCGCAAACGCTTTCCCTGCAGTACATGGACATGAGCAAAACACTCGGAAGCCTGATGAACATCAAGGACATGTCAGGCCACGTGTCCATGAAATGCCTGTCGCCCAAGGAAAGGGAGAAAGTCAACCAGCTTCGGCAAAGGGACCTCGACCTGGTGTTTGATAAGATCACCCAGCTCAAGAACCGGCTGGAGAGGAAAGAGGAGCTTCTTCGAGGATACGAGAAAGACATTGATCAGCTCAGGTACCACAGAGCGCCCGGGTCCCCCAGGGAAGGCCCAGGCCTCCCATTCTCCTGGCTAAACAGTGAAGACACCCGGGCCTGGGATGGAAGGCAGAGACCTGAGTGTGGAATGACTAAAATATCAGAGCAGGAGACAGAGGGACCCCAACTAGGCCCTGTCCGTGAGGACATGGCCACGGAAGTGCTGGGTTCTCTCTGTTCTGTGCGCCACACTCTCTTCTGACTCTGGGCTTATGGTTTGCCACTTGCATAGCTTTGACAGTTCCTTCACAGTTCCAACAGTCACAGTTTCCCTGCCCGGGAAGTTGGGAGGGGACAGTAGTATGTCCTGAGTCCCCCACTGTCCAAGTTCAGTTGCTGAGCTGCTTGTTCCGCCCCTCTGCTTCCCAAATCTTTGTCATGCTCTCCTGCTTATAATGACACTCCCGAGAGAGGCCCTTCTGTGACCCTTCTGGGTATGGGACATTGGTGATGGATGAGAAGGATGGGGGGAAAGAGATTCCGCCTCTCCTGTGCCCCCAGGCAGAGCAAAGTGTCTGTTCAGATGTACCAGTCACAGGTGGCAAAGCTGGAGGACGACATCTACAAGGAGGCCGAAGAAAAGGCCCTGCTGAAGGAGGCCCTGGAGCGCACGGAGCAGCAGCTGTGCCAGGAGAAGCGAATTAACAGGGCCATCAGGCAGCAGAAGGTGAGGCGGCACCACTTGGGTGGAAGCTCCCAGTCTACTCCTTGGCTCCCTTGAGACATGGCGGTGCAGACCGCATCCACTGATGCAAAGGAAGTGGACCAATAACTTTAGCACCCGACAGACCAAGGTTGAGCCCAGGGCTCGTGCACCTACTGTGTGTCCTACCTACTCTGAGACTCGTGGTGCTCATCTGTATTTTATTTTATTTTATTTATTTATTTTTTGAGTTGGAGTCTCGCTCTGTCGCCCAGACTGGAGTGCAGTGGCCGCTTCCAGCCACTGCAGCCTCAACCTGCTGGGCTCCGGCGATCCTTCCGTCTCGGCCTTCCAAGTAGCTGGAACTATAGGCGCGCGCTACCACACCCGGCTAATTTTTTGATTTGTTGTAGAGATGAGGTCTCGTCAAGTTGCCCAGGTGGGTCTCAAACCCGCAGGCTCAGGCAATCTACTCACCTCGGCCTCCCAAAGTGCTGGGATTACAGGCTGAGTCACCGAGCCCGGCTCATCTGTATTTTATAATGGTGGCTGTTATTCATATTTTTGTCATTCTGCCAGGAGCAGGGGCACATAGACAAATAAGCTCTCTGAAAATGGAGATTTGGGTTCACTGCTCTGAGTGCCGGGACACAGTTGACACCCAGTAAATATTTGGTGAATGGATGGGTGGACAGTCAGACCGACAAGTTGATGGATGGACAGATGAATGAATGAATGAACAGATAGATGGAGGCTGGGTCAAGGAGTGGACAGGTGGATGGGTGGATGGATGTCCTTAAGAACATATCCTTGGCTGGACTCAGTGACTCAACCTGTAATCCCAGCACTTTGGGAGGCAGAGGCGAGTGGATTGCCTGAGCCCACGGGTTTGAGACCAGCCAGGGTAACTTGGCGAGACCAAAAAATTAACTGGGCCTGGTAGTGTGTGCCTGTAGTTCCAGCTACTTGGAAGACTAAAGCGGAAGCATCACCAGAGCCCAGCAGATTGACGCTGGGGTTGCTGGGGGTGGCCATGAGTGTGCCACTGCACACCAGTCTGGGTGACAGAGTGAGGCTCAAAAAAAGAGAATATATCAATATCCTTTAGTGTGGAACAGACAGGTAAGAGTTGAGTCCAGCCGGGCTCAGTGGCTCAGCCTGTAATCCCATGCCTTTGGGAGGCTGAGGTGAGTGGATTGCCTGAGCCCGCGGGTTCGAGACCCGCCTGGGCAGGCGAGACCTCTTCTCTACAATAAATCAAAAAATCAGCCGGGCGTGGTAGCGCATGCCTGTAATTCTGGCTACTCGGAAGGCTGAGGCGGAAGGATCGCAGGAGCCCAGCAGGTCGAGGCTGCGGTGGCCAGGAGCGGCCACTGCACTCCAGCCTGGGCGACAGAGTGAGACTCCAACTCAAAAAAAAAAAGAGTTGAGTCCAGGCAGATTAAGGGGGTAAGGGCTGTGTCAGAAGGCTGCTTGGGGCTGTGTTGTCCAGGGAGAGCACTCAGTCAGTGACAGCACTCAGGATGGGCCTGCTAACACCATGACACCTGCAGTGAGTTGCAGAGAACTGGAGTGTGTCCACCAAAGGGATGGGCGGGTGGACATTTCAGGTTGATGGAGCCATAGAGGAACGGTGTGAGGATAAGACTTGTTTCCTGGCACGGAGCTGGAAATGGCATTGGCTTGGGAAGCCTAGCTTCTAGGCTCATGCTGGTGATCCAGCAAATGGGGTTTACCTTCCTTCTACCCCCTGGTGCCTCAACTGTACCATGGTACTGGATTCAAGTCCCCCCACTTCTTAGCTGTGTGACCCTGTGCGAGTCTCTTGTCCTCTCTGAGCCTTGCTTTCCTCGTCAGTACATGGGAACTCACAGCCCCTGCCCTGAGGAGTCAGGTGAGGACTCAGCACACTGCAGGTACCCCTGGCTATCCATGTTCTCACTCTCTGAACTCAGGAGCTGAGTGGTTTCAGGTGTCGAGGGGATTTGCCCTGTCTCCAAAGCACCCACGCAGGGCCTAGCACTGGCAGGTGGCCGCTGCCTTTTCTGTGCTGCCCATGCCCTGTGCACGTGGTCTTTCGGTGAGTCCTGCCTCCGACCCCTGAGTTTCCCACAGTGAGGCACGCGTGACCAGCACCTAGATGGTTTCAGAAGCTCCCTGACAGCCCTGCACCTGCCGAGTGGCTGGCAGAGGGGCTTTCCTGTCTTATTTGCAGCTTACACCTCTGTCCCCGTTCCTGCAGTCCACAAGGTGCTGGAACAGTGACTTTTAAACAGGCTCAGACTCCCTCTTTTCCTTACTCTTGCCTACGGTGAAGCAGACCTCAAGGCTGGGATCAGGCAAGCAAGGAAAAAGCCACAGCCACTGACAGTCAGGACCGTCTACAGGCCAGGCACCACGGGGATCTGAACCCAAGATTGACTCCTGTAACCCTGTTACAGATGAGATGCCAGGGTTGCGGGGAGCCAACCCATTTTCTCTGGGTCACCAGCCTGAGTCTGGAATCCTGGTTTCCCAAGCCAATGCCACTTCCAACACAATGTCCAGAGGCTAATGTCACCCATCCATGCGCTGCAACCATGATCAGCCTTATTCAATGCCTCTAACTGCCCTGCCTGGGATGATGGGCCTTACTTGACAGATGAGGAAACTGAGCCTCAGAGAGCTAAGGGACTTGCCCAAGTCCACACAGTAGCTGGTAAGGAGAGCTGGGACCTGACCCCAATGTCTCTGGCCCCCGTTCTTGTGTCCTCTGCTGAACTGGTTGAGTCTCCATCCTCTTTGTAATTGTTAGCTCTTCTTGGAGCTGGGGAGGGTACATGCGTGTGAGTGTGCAATGTGTGCATGAGTGTCTGCGCACATCTGACCATGTGTGTATGTGTGTGTGTGTTGCCCGCCTGAGCTCAGAGGGGCCAAGTCCTCGTGGGAGGGTGTCCCCTCCCCAGTCAGGAGGCTGGTTAGGCGAGTCCTCGCAGCAGTCTGACCTCCGTTCTGCAAACCTTCCTGAGGACAGCCTCCCTGGCTTGCAGGCTCAGAAGTGAAGGCAGCTGCCCTGGAGGGAGCCCCAGACATGGCTCTTCCAGCATCCACTGCTCTGAATTAAACATCACAGGCCTCAGTCTGCATGTGTCACGGGGCTGCCTCGGGCAGGAGACAGTTTCCTTTCACATGGCGCTACACCAGGGAGAGCTGAGCGCCGACAGAGGTTGGGATCTCCTTTGATGTGCCCTCTGGAGAGCTCGCTCCTTCCCGAAGCGTCTCCCAGGACTTGGCAAGCCAGGAGCTGAAGCCAAGATACCAAACCACACAAAGGCTGGCAAAGGGCCCCAAAAAAACCCTTTGTCATGGGCTGGCCAAAATGGAGGCGAACCTGAGGATTTGCATAATCGGCTTTGCATGCATTATTCATGGGTGCTCATTCATACACAGTACAGACAGCCAGGCCAGCCCAGACGGCCTTCCCGTGGAGAAGGGTCTGAAATGGCCCAGTTCCGCCTGTATCCGGGTCCCCAGCTAGAGCTGGGAACATTCAGATCCATGGAATTCGCAAAAATGGGAAAGATCTGGTAGGAACGACAACCAGAGTCACGGCAGCGTTGCTGGTATCGTTCCCATGCCACACGGCCCGCCCTCACCTCACACCAGCAGGGAGAGCTGGCAGGTGTCACCCACAGAGACAGAAGCCCAGGGGGCAGAGGGCGGCATCACTGGGCTGCTCTGTGATGCCGCCCTCTGCAGATCACGAGCAGAAGTGATCTCCGGACCCACCCCCTTGCCCCCCCATCCCTCCCAGGTGCACGCCCCTCATGCTCCATCACCGTCACTCTCGGGTTCTTCCCAGGGCTCGGTTCCCACTTAAGGTCTGTGATTAACCTATTGTCAGGAACGCCATGCCAGGGGAGCAAAATATTTAAGTTTTGCTGGATTCGAAAGGAAACCTGTATACGTCTCTTTGGGCAACAGCTGCTTCCTAGACGTATATGGAAGTTAAAGGAACATAAAATCCCATATTTTCCCTTAAGTTTTTTTTTTGTTTTTTGTTTTTTTTTTTTGAGTTGGAGTCTCACTCTGTCACCCAGACTGGAGTGCAGTGGCCGCTCCCAGCCACCGCAGCCTCGACCTGCTGGGCTCCGGCGATCCTGCCGCCTCAGCCTTCCGAGTAGCCAGAATTACAGGTGCACGCTACCACGCCCAGCTAATTTTTTGATTTATTGTAGAGATGAGGTCTTGCCAAGTTGCCCGGGTGAGTCTCAAACCCGCGGGCTCAGGCAATCCACTCGCCTTGGCCTCCCAAAGTGCTGGGATTACAGGCTGAGCCACCGAGCCCGGCCCCTTAAGTTTTATACCTAATATTTTCACAAGGAGCCTTGATTTTTTTTCAAGGCTTCCTGTATAAAATCTCAAAAAAGATGACATGGATGAGGCCCTGAGAAATAAAATTACTCACTTTCAGCTTGAGAACCACCCTCCCTCCCCACCACAGATACACACACAAACCAGTGTAGTTTTGATGCTTGAACATCTCTTCACTGGGCAGAACTTTTCAGAACCAAAAGTCATACTTCCATGCAGTTGAGATACGGGGAAACCTCAGTGCTGAGCATTCACACAAGAACCTCGTGGCCACCGGCCTCCTGATTCGAGGAGTCCCTGGGTCTTTAGCTCATTCCATGTGACAGTGTGACAGTGACAACAGCCCAGGCTGAACCCAGAAGTCCACTTCTACCTCGTGAGATAAGGCAGAAGCGTCTCTCAGAGCTAAGAGGTGGGCTTTGGAGTCAAACAGAGGTTCAAGCCTCCCTCTGCCCCCTAAGTGACCCTCAGTAGGTGACTTTACCTCTGTGTAATAGGTTTTCAACAGCAACCACAATAATGTAATGACAGGCTCTCTTCATGGGACATGAGGAGGTTAAATGGTGTGATGAACACAGTGAACTCAGTCACTGGCTGGCAACTCACGGATGGGGGGCAGTTCCCATGTTCCTTTAAGGGAGTTTTCTGCCCGCTAGTGAGTCCTGAGACCCTAGGACATTGTCCTTGGTCCCCCTAAAGCCAGCAGTTCCTTTGTAAAACTCTCCTTTCTACTTGGTGAATACAGCTAAGGCAACAGCCAAGAAAGAGCCGATACTTTTTGTGAATGGGTTGAAACTGGAAGGTTCAATAGAAAAATGTTCAATACACAGAAGTTTCCCTTTGAGAAGCACGCAGGCCCTTTCTTCGCCTTTCTCAGGACTCTATGTGTGAGAACGGCTGAGACACACTGGCTGCTTCTGGCTGGAGAGCAAGCTTGGCTCCCCTTCCCAACTCCAGCCAATCAAGTCCTGCCAAGGGACTTGGCCACAGCTTTGCACGGTGGCACCAGCTGGTCTGGAGCCCCCAACTCCCCTCTGCTTAATGAGCTCAGATCCCTCATCTTTAAGATAAGACTGCAAATGGCACCTAACGCATAGGGGTCTATTCCACAAGGGCATGTACTAGGGAAGACCCCAAAAACCTGGAATTTTTTAATTAAAAGATTGTGTGTTGGGCAACCTTCTTTTGGGCTCCCTCTCGCAATGGGAGCTTTCCTGTCTTCTTAGTTAATATTACTTTTTTAAAAAAAAGATTGTGTGTTTATTCTTACATGTGTAAACCTCAGTCACCATCTAAGTACTCGCCGTTTTATGCAGTACTCCTATCGAGATGCGTTCTCCACTGCTTAAAACAGTTTGTGAACTCGTCAATGTTGATGCCTTTTAGTGCTGCTGTCGTTTTTTGTTTCACCTCTTCCACATCTGCAAAATGTTTCCCTCTGAGGACTTCTTTATCTGGGGAAACAAAAAAGGGAAGTCACTCAGGGCAAGATGGAGTGAGTAGGGAGGGTGGGGAATGGGAGGCCTGCCATTTTGTGGTCAAAAACTGGCTGAATGCTCAGTGCAGAGTGGGCAGGCTTGCTTATGAATCACTCATCATGAAATGGGCAAATGCACTGAAAGAATCTCCAAAAAAAAGCAGCCTCTCACAACACTAGCTGGTACCCTGATGCCAGTGGGTTCCTAGAACACTTACCCAGCAAGGGAAGCCTATGCTACGAGGGGCCCGCCCTCCAAATGAGAATTCCGGGTTTTGGGGGGACCCTTCACATATAAACCCTTAGCAACTAGACCCACTCACTGGTGCTCTCATACCATCATTGTTATCAGTACTATCCTATTCAACCTCTATTTTCCACGTTTTTTCCTTGGGTCCAGGTATTCTCAAGATCTTGGTTCCTTGGTGCCATCGTGTGTTTTTGACCGAAGAGTAGAAACTGGTAGATGTTGTCTAGGATGAGAAGGGAGTGGGGGGCTTGAGTATGGTACCCTCGGGCCCACTCGAGGTCAAAAAAGTAAAATGAGAGTAGGGGGTCCCGTGTTTGACTAAAGAATAAGACCCCACCCAACCACCCCCATCCTCTGCCCACTCATTCCAGTGAGTCCTGGCGTCTCCTGGACACCTCAGGGGTTTGTCCCAGATTGGAACAGGTACAGACGTCTAAACATGATTGCTCATCTCGTATTTCCCCTCAGGAACGTGTAGAGGAGAACGAACAGAGAAACCTGAAAGCACCGACCCCCTGCAACTGTGCCTTCAAAGAGAAAGAGAGGCAGGTATGGAGAGTTGCTCTGACGTTGCAGCCAGATGCAGAGTAGAGACAGTCCTGCACAGAGGGGAACAGCGTGTGGCACGCACGTGCCCGGGGACACCGCACACCTCCACTCCCTTCCCTATTTTGCCCCAGCCCCTGCCCCCACCTGCCTGCAGTGTGAACAGGTGACAAGGGACAAGCAAGCATCCAGTCTTGAGGTGAGAAAGGCAGAGGGGAAATTCTAGTGTCGTCTTGGCCAAAGGAGCCACTGTCCAAGGCGCTAAGTGATTTGGGGACTTTGAGATGAGGTCATACGAGAAAAAGGGAGGTGTGGGGAGCCCCAGGAAGCCCTGCCCCTTAAGAATGAATAAGAGGGGTGGAGAAGGGGGAAGCGCGGGTACAAAATGGAGCCAGGAATGAGGATGGAGATAACTGCTGTAAGCACGTCCTCACCGCCCCAGGGGGGCCTCAGTGGACTCCGGCTTTCCTGGCAGCCGATGAGAAACGAAAAGCCAGCTAGGTCTGCAGTTTATAGTGTCCATGAGACATGATGGACAGAAGGCCCACACACGTTCTCAGAACAAGGCCATTCGGGACTTTTCCCCGAGGAGACATTGTGAGACGTAAAGAGCCACATCCCTAGGTACAGCCTCAGTGTGGAAGTAGTGCCACGTTGGCAGAGCCGTGTCTCAGAACAACCCCAGAGACAGACGGAAGCCATCACATCTGGTGAGGCCGGGAGAGTTTAGCGAAAGCAGCTCTGCCGGGGCTGGGCTCTGCTCCTCAGTGCTCGCTGTCCACTGACTGGACTGAAGCCAGGAGTGGGCTTTGGAGCAGTGTTCAAACTGGAGTTCCCTGAAGCCCAGGGGTCCGTGGAAGGCTGTGCCCCACCCCATCTGGTTTCCACTGGAGCTCTCCTTATGTTTCGTACACCGAGTTTCTCCTAAGATTTTGCTTGGGTACAGCTTCTGCCGGGGGGCAAGAGGAATGAAGGAAGGCAAGAAGGAAGGTTGAAACCTCGACTTTGTAATGTCTGGGGATTTGGATGGTGACTGCCTTCCGAGCTTAGTTCCTCTCCACTAAGTTTGTGACAAAAACTGAGTGGCTGCAGGCTCAAGTCCCCCTGGAGGGCAACTGTCAGCTCAACACAGGCCGCCAGCCTGCACAGGCAGTGGCTTTGTAAGGACGGAAGAGACGTACGGATGCCACATCCCAAAAACAGCCCAACTCACTTCCTCCAGGAGTTTTAGAAATGCCAAGATTAAGGGAAAAAAATAAACCAGGATACCCAGTTAAATTTGAATTTCGGCTAAACAAATAGTTGTGTAGTGTATCTAAAATAAGTGTACCTCAAATAGTGCATGGGATATACTTATGCTAAAAAAAGTATCTTTGATTCTGAAATTCAAGTTTAACTAGGCAGCCTCTGTCTTGTCTGGCAACCTACCCATAGCTATTTACTGAGCTCCAGGGTGGGAGGCCCTGAGGCAGGTATCCCAAAATGGCAGGCCACAGACATGTCTCATCAGGCTCATGGGACATTTTGTTTGGGTTTGTTTTTTTTAAAGTAATGTTTCAAACTAGGACACTTCCACCAAATACTCCGGATTTCCAGCTTCTCTGGGAAACTTGGACGCTCTGGCAACACGAGGCCCACAGTCCTGCCTGCCGCCACCTCCAGGCAGGCCCCTTAGAAAGGCCCGGGCCGCTGTATTTGGTGCTTCCCCAGCTCACCCCCTTCTTTTACTTCCCTGAGCCCTGGAGGCATCAGGCTGGTGACCCTGGCAGAAGCTCAGGGCTCACTGAGAGGGTGGCCCCGGACCTCTCCCTCACTGTTGTGTCCCCCTCTCCCTCACTGTTGTGTGCCTAGGGGACACTCTTTCCTCAGGGTCAGCAGCTATAAATCAAACCCAGGGAAATGGCAGGCTTCAGATTTGGGGTGTCTTGGGTTCCATCCTGCCTGAGCCGTTGGGGTGCTGAGGTGGAAAACCACCTGCATCTGCAGCCTTTTCCGCCCACCCTGGAGCTCTGCTTCTGGCTAAAGCAGATCTGTCCTCCAGGAAGAGCACTGTTCCCTCTGATGGACTCTGGAACGTAGATCCCCAGAGACTCCACAGGGCAGTACAGCATGGCTCCCAAAAGCCATGCCCTTCTGCAGACACACATCGCCACTCCTCCTCCCTGGGAAGGCCCAGCATTCCAGAAGGGTAGCAGCAGAAAGTTGAGAAAAATCCATTTTTCTCTGATGCAAATGGCAAGGAGGAACATAAACTAAATTTTCTTAATATTCTTTCTGTGTTCAAGAGACGAGCATTTATAGAGATGGTGAAGAACAGGATGCAGAACTCCAATCCCCAGGTGAGCCAGAAAGAGAAGAGAAGCCGGGAGGGCATGAGTAGAAAGCCTGCGGGCAGGGGTCACTCTCCCGTTGCATGTTGTGCCTTAGGGTGTGCAGGGCTCAGAGCTAAGCACTCGGACACCTTATCGCGCTTAATCTTCACCGCACCCAGTGGGGAGAGGACCGTGGTTATTCCCAGTCTACAGATGCGGTGTCTGAGGCTCAGAGGCTTTCACCTGTCCAGAGCCACAGAGCCAAGCAAGAGAACTCCCCAGAGCTTGGGAAAGGGCTCATGCCAGGTCAGCGCTCCTTGCTGTCCTTCAGGTGATAAACCTGATGCGATTTGGGTGGCATTTCTCTTGAATTGCTTTAGATGCGAATCCTCTGGAATAAATATGCTTTATTAAGAGTTGAGAACCAAGGCTATGAAATCTTAAGCATGTTGAACCACTGCCATTCGCTGTGTCGCCCAGAGCTGGAAGGGGCCCAGTACCAGAAGCAGAGGCAGCCTCTCGGGAAGCTCAGCAGACACATTTCAGTTGAATACGGGAGAGGGGATACGTTCACGTTTGATGAAAGGCCACCGTTATTCTGAGACAACACAATGATCATTGGGAAAACCAAGGAAATTCCATGCAAGGGACGTTTTTGGAAATTAGAAGCCGCTTCTCCACCAATACCCTTGCCCAGAGACTGGAAGGAGAGCAGATGTGAGGAGGGTAGAGAGCATCCCCAGGCGCCCCCAGACTTGAGACCTTTGCTACCCCGCAGAGTGGGAAGGAAGGGGAGTTTTGCTACTTATTCATGCAAGCACCCGGAGAGGCTGCCGCAGGCAGGCACCGCCCTGCAGCCAGGACTTGACCGAGGACCGCCTGGGATGGAGCGTGACCGTTGATATGGGACGGACCCCAGATGTTAGAGGAATATCGTGCTTCCCTGAGATGTGAAGCCCCCGGATTTCATGGCTGGTGCTTCAGCTGCGCGCCAAAGACGGCCTTCTCTTGTTTCCCACCCTCAAGCCAGGCTTGGGGGTCTGAAGTCTAGGGTCTCCTTGGGGCAAGAGGTTTCCTCCAGGTTCCTTGCAAAGCTGGTTTGGAGGCTCCCTCCTCACCAGTGAGCCTTGAGTCCTTAGGGTGATGAGTCATCGTTCCAACACAGGAAGGTGGACATGGAAAATCCACTCTTCCAGTCTCGCCCACTCATGAAACAGTCTCCATCCCTGCAAGCTTTCAGAGCTGGAAACTCCTTTCCTTTCGAGGCCCTGTGGAGTTTTGTTTTCTGTCCTCCAAAATGCCATTCATGAATTTTTTTTTTATTGCAGCTAATAGTGTTTTATGTTTGTAGGTTGTATGCTAAGAAGAAAATCTTCCAGTTAACAAACACCTGTTGAGTACCACTGGGTAGGGGGTAGAAAAAGAGACTGTTCTGGCCTCAGTCACTCGACAGGTACTGTTCCAGAGTCTGGACTACTCAGGGGCTGTCCAGACATTGAGGGTCAACCATGCATCCTCAGTGAGGCAGTGCAAAAATTCATTCTTTTTATGTGTAAAGCACAGATATACACATCTACATAGACATGCAGACACACACACACACACACACACACACACACACACACACACACACACACTGTGCTTATCTGTAAAGGGTGGGCGAGATTAGGGGAAAATCCCTAAGAGTCTCCTTGGGTGGAGGCGGCACTGAAAAAAAGCTTGAGAAACACAGAGCTAGATCAATGAAGACACATAAAAACCCCTGCCTTCTTGGTGTAGTCTTGGGCTTTATTTTTTTTTGAGTTGGAGTCTCACTTTGTCGTCCAGGCTGGGGTGCAGTAGCACACTCACGGCCACTGCAGCCTCAACCTGCTGTGCTCAAGTGCTCCTTCCGCCTCAGCCTTCCAAGTAGCTGAAACTGCAGGCACACGCTACTACACCCAGCTAGTCTTTTGTGATTTATTGTAGAGATTTATTGTAGAGACGAGGTCTTGCCAAGTTTCCCAGGCTGGTCTCGAACCCCTGAGACTCAGGCAATCCTCTCACCTCGGCCTCCCAAAGTGCTGGGGTTACAGACTGAGCCACCGAGCCCAGCTGGGCCATTTTTAAAGAAGAAAAAGTAAATACAAGTAATGGCGAAATAATTCCTTTGTGCAGAGTGTTGTGAGGGCGAAGGCCTGTGGATGGAACTCAGGGGCACATTTCGCAGGGACCCCGCTCCAGGTCAAGCGCCCAGAGAGGCCACCCTGTGGAAGGAATGTTGAAACCCTGAGGTTGAGTGGCCAGAGCCCATGCCGACAGCTGTTTGAACAGCCACCGGGCCCGCCCTGATTGGTCTGCACCTGGGCGTCGCTGTTTTCAATGACTGGCTCCTCTCCTTCTTTCCTTCTAAGGTGAGGCTTGTGGTTCCAAACGCCAAGCGGAACCCAGAAGCCTCCCCTGCCCTTCCCACCTGCAATTATGCTTCGCATTCCCTGCCTCTCCCTCTTCCTCGGCTTGCCAGCCCAGCTGCCTTCTGCCGGACCCTCCCTCCCTCCAGAAAGAGCCAAAGCCGCATCCAAGGCGCTTCCCACCCCAGGCTCCTGGCCGCCTTGGGGGTGAGGGCCCTGGGGACCCTGGATTCTTTATTTCTAACAAGCTCCCTGGCTCCAGCTTGGGCAGCCAACTCCACACCGGGTCAGGGCACTGGCATTTGGAAGCCATCCAGAGTCAGCAATTTTATTGAAAATCAAATGAAAAGGAACAGAAAGGACGGGTTGTCCAGAGGGGGAGGCTTTTGATGGTGGCTGTCTGCTTTCTTTTTCCCCCTAGGCATTCTGACCTATGTTTACTTTGCAGGCTAGTGTAGAGATTTTAGTCTTTCTGCCCTGATAAGATCTTAAAAGGCAGAGTTTCAAAACTCGTCTAGGTCCCTGTTGACCACTAGCACAGGTCTCAGGAGATGATTCTGAAACTATCTTCAGGTAAAAAGAGCTTAAGGGATGGCCTAGCAGCCCCTTCCATTGAAGTCCTCCTAGAATCTCCTCCCAGCCCTCTGAGGAGCACAGAACGATATTCTGGTCCCTGTTTGACAGATGGGGAAACCGAGGGTCACATAGTAAGTGGCCGAGCTGAAATGACCATCCACCCAGCCCTCTGGCCCAGGTATATGTGCATACTGAAGGCTGGAGGCAAAGATCTGCAGGACATAGGACTGGCCACTTAAACGCTGTTGGAAAAAAACTTGCAATCAACCTACAAAGTGTATGGAATTGTGTGTGAGAGAGATTCTTGGTTGCAATTGACAGAAACCTACTCAGAAAAGGGGTGAAGGGAGCTTTTATAAGGATGTGAAAATGAGGCTGGGCATGGTGGTTCACACTATAAGCCCAGCACTTTGAAAAGCTGAGGTGGGAGGATTGCTTGAGTCCAAGATTTTGAGACAAGCCTGGGCAAGATAGCGAGACTTGTCTCTACAAAAAATTCCAAAAATTAGCCAGGCATGGTGGTATGCACCTGTAGTCCCAGTTACTCAGGAGGCTGAGGTGGAAGGATCACCTGAACCCAGAAGGTCAAAGCTACAGTGAGCTATGATCACGCCAGTGCACTCCAGCCTGGGTGACAGAGTGAAAACCTGACTCAAAAAATAATAATGATTATATATATAATTATTATAAGTAATTATGTGTGTGTGTGTATTAACCAAGCATGGTAGTGTTCACCTGTAGTTGCAGAACTCGAGAGGCTAAGGTGGGAGGATCACTTGAGCCCAGGAGTTTGAGACTGCAATGAGTTATGGTTGAGCCTCTGCACTCTAGCATGGGCAACAGAGTGAGATCCTGTCTCTAAAAAAAAAAGGAAGAAAAAGACACAGCATGAGGGTCTCATAAAAGTGAGAGGGAAGATTGTGAAGCTGTCAGATCCCAGGCACTGTCTCTTGCACACGCATGCACGTGTACACACATACATGTCCCCACGCGTGCCTGTGACCACTCGTCCTCTCTGTGCCTCTCAATCCCTCTGCTGATTCCTTCTCTCTCTAGTCACGTAACAGGCAAGGACAACCTCATAGTCCCCCAGTTCAAAGGATCAGCCTAGGGAGCAAGCGGCAGCTCAGAGCCCCTAATCCTAAATCCTGGGGGTGATCAGCTGGAAAGCCAGTTGTGCCAAGAGTCCAGTCAACTATGACGTGGGAGTAGGGTCATACATGTAACTGGCCATATACCCACTCCCGGGTGGTGGGACATGCTCACGGGGTTAGACAGATCCCCTGAACTATTCTGCATTTTTTTCCTTCTACGCCATCAGAGACATAAGACACATTCAATGCAGTAATAACCTTGGGAGAAACGCCATCTCAGTGAATGGCTTATCACAAGAAGCTCCTGGTTTCAAAACCATAAAATATGAAAATGTAGACTAGGAAAGCAAAATCTGTATATCGGGAAAGGTATACTCCAAAGCATTCATCAGGCCCATCTCTGGTAATAATAAATCATTGCAGCTCCTTTTGCGTGTGTGTGTGTGTGTGTGTGTGTGTGGGTGTGTGTGTGTGTGTGTGTGTGTGTATACATTGGCCAGGGTCTCACTCTGTTGCCCAGGTTGGAATACAGTGGCCCAATCACGTCTCACTGCAGCCTCAAACTCCTGGACTCAAGCGATCCTTCTGCCTCAGTCTCCCAAGTAGCTGGGACTACAGGCACGTGCCACCATGCCCGACTAATTTTTAGATTTTCTGTAGAGACAAGGTCTTGCTATGTTGCCTAGGCTGATTCAAACTCCTGAGCTGAAGTAACTCTCTTGCCTCAGCATCCCAAAATGCTGGGATTACAGGCCTGAACCATGGCACCTGGCCTATGTTTTCCTTTCTTTCTTTTTCTTTTTTTTTCTTCCTTCCTTCTTTCTTTCTTTTTCTTTCGTTCTTTACAAGAAACATTGTATTTTGTGTCCAAAAAAAGTAACAAAACCACTTGGGTGGAACATTTTGGGATCTTGCTGCAATTATAGGGTTTGTGTGTTTGTTCCTCTTGCTTGTTGAAGGTTGGATCCAGAAAAGCCACCCAAAAGATAGACCAAGACAGAGAGACGCTGAAGAAAGAAACATCCAGCAAGTCTTGCCAGAGCCTTTTGCTTTCAAAGTCTGGGGGAAGGAACTAGAGAAATGCTGTTCCACCAGGCCTTGCGTGATCCTCCGTAAGTCGGCTTGACTATTCTGTGCCTTCTGTGTCAAAATACAAGATGCATTTGTAGGACTTGAAAGAGTGTTACCCTGGCATTTTACTTTCTAGACTGGTATTTTGCACAATATTGTCTTTTGGAATGTGTGGGGACTAGGGTCCTTTTAAAAAAAAAAAAAAAACCTATAAATGTACACAGCCACAGGTAGAGAAAGAATATATGTTTGTAAGGCAGACTCCCCAGCCTGGTAGATGCGACTGGTTCCATGTTTGGGCCACAATGTCCTCAAAAGTCAGACTTCCAAAGAGCTCTAAAAGCCAAATAGTTAAGATAACCCAAGACTGCATACTGGTGCCACAGGGCAGAGTCATAACCTCAGGGCTGCTGGGGCCATGATCTAGTTTACTGTAATAAACTAGAACACCAACCCGTTTCATCACTTTCATAGTCATGACTAACATTCATGTGGCACCCCACCGTTCTCAAAACACTTCTCATGTAATCCTCCCCCAAACCCTGGGAGGTAAATAGTATTATGGTCCCCATTTTCCAGATAAGGAACCTGAGGTCCAGAGAAGTGAAATGGCCTGCCTAAAATCACTCATGTAGTAAACTCAAGAGTTGGGCCTTGAACCCAGGTTTTTAATTCTGTCTTGTACATTCTGCTACACTAGGATGGCCCAGTAGCTGCATTCCCAGAGCACAATGACACATTCGATTCTCAGTCACCAAAGAACACACACAGCCCAGGTAGACACACTTATTTTCACGGTATTTGGAGAGACCCCCGTTTTCCTTGCTCCACTCTCTACCTTCTCTCCATCCATCCAAGCTCTGGAGCCCCAGAGAGAGAGAGTGCAGCAGACACTGCTGAGTAGCAGATACAATGTCTACCTACAAAGTCACTTAGTCACTGGTTTCTTCTAGCATATAGGCTCTACAAAGTCACTGCTTAGTCACTGGTTTCTTCTAGCATATAGGGTCAAAGCTAACCATCTTGTTTTTTCTGCCTCCCTTGCAGCTAGGGCTGGCCGTGTTGTACAGATCCAGCCAATGGCATAAGTCAAAGCCTCTGGGGAGGGCTTCCCTTCTGGAATAAAAGACAAGCTTCACTAGAAGAAAGCATCCACCCCTGGTCCCTTGGCCTTGTCTTCTTTTTCACTCCTGGTGCACAGACTTGGAGCTGGAGCAGCCATCTTGGGGACCATCAGGCAGCAGCAAGAGGCCAAAGCCCACCTGTCAAGGACCATGGAGTGGAGAGACAAGAAGGCCTAGGTGGGTGCCTGGAGGCATCCCTGAGCTCTGAGCCATGACTGAACTGCCTACCTCTGTACTTCTTGTGTAAGACAAATAATCCCTATCTATTTAAGCCACTGTAGTCAGGTGTATATGTCTGTGCTGTGGAACAAACCACTCAAAACTTAGTGACTTAAAAATGACAAGTGTTTATTATCTCTTAGGATTTTGTGTGTCAAGTGAGGCAGGTTTCCAGTCTGGGCTGGCTTGACTGGGGCTAGGTGGTTAGAACAGCCTCTTTTACAAGTCTGGTCATTGGCAGGCAAGTTGAGTCAGGCAGGAGTTCCCAACTAGGAGCAATTTTGCCCCCCAGGAGACCTTTGGCAATGTCTGGACACAATTTTAGTTGTCACAGCCAGGGGTTGGGGCAGTGCTGCTTTTGTCTAGGAGAAGCCAAAGATACTGCTAATATCCTACAATACACAGAACAACTCGCTGCAACAAAGAAATCTTTGATCTAAAATGTCAATAGCACTGAGGCTGAGAAACCCAGACTAGAGGGGCCTTCCACGGGACAGCTGTCTCTGCTCAGCCCACCCACTATCACCCAGCAGGCCAGACCAGGCACATTCACATGGTGGCGGTCACCAGTTTCCAAGAGCAGCTGATGAGAACAAGCCCCAATGCACAAGCACTTTTCAAGTCTCTACCTGCCTTGTGTTTGTTAATATCCCATCAGTTAAGGCCAGAGTCCATGTGGGAGGGGCTCCACATCTTCACAGTCTGCCCACATCAGGTTTTCTGTTATTTGAAGCTGAGAATGTTTCCAACTGACGCAGAAGGAGAAAGTTACCTGGATTTCCAATGTCTTTCTGATTCCTAGTTCCTTCCAGTGTCTGCCCTTGGGTTCCACTGGGACCCTCTGTGTCACTCAAGATGCCTTGGCTAATTTAAACAGAAAAGAGAGTTTACTGAAAGGAAATGAGAAAGGTTAGAGAATCAGTGATTAAGCAAATCTGGAGAGTCAGGCTGGGACAGCCAGGAACCGGCTTTTCATCCCCATGGATGCCCTCTTCTTTCTTCAGTTGGTTTGAGTTTCTGTTATTTGCAACCAAGTTGGCATTTACTAAGATGCTCTGCTACATGATCTTCATGGGTAATTCTGAGAAGCTTCCAGCAACCTTTCCTTTAGGGGTTGTACCAAGGTCCAACAAGTTACCTGTACATCCCCAAACCTACCAAGATCTTTCCAATCCTCCAAGCAGCCAAGACAAACAACTTCCTTCTGTCTTGCCAATGGTAACCCATTCGGATTCTTGGATTCGTGACTTTGCAGATAAGGTGCCCTTCTCTTGAAACTTGGCAGCGTCACCAGTGCCTGCTGTTGTAGAAACCAGAGTCATGAAATGTCTAGGAGGAAAAAATAGCTTTGGGATCTGCATTCCAAAGCATGCTCCTGGTAAATGGAGTGGTTTCCAAATTCTAGGGACTTAGGAATGAAAGCAATACCCTGACAATGAGAGAACACGCAGACCTGGGGGGCTCACACATCTCTCTTTCACGCTGAGGCCTTCTAAAGCAGGAGTCGGGGCACCCAGGGAGGGTAGACTATTTCGGCTTATCAGCTTGGCCTCATTTCCATAGAGATGTGCTGCTTGCATTCATCTGCTCAGTGTCCCAAGTTATTTTGGGCCAATTCATGACCTTATGTGCCTGCTTTTGTTTTTCTAAACATTTCTCATTGTCCATCTGTTCCCCAGGAATCCATCGCAATGTCTCTGTCCTGTGGTGGGAAGCATTCACGGGTTCCTTGTTTTGAGTTTCTTGTCATCTTTGGCATTGTTTTCCTTCCTAAGACCCTAAAATATTGGAAACAGAAATCTTCTCTTCTGGCTAACTGTGGTCTTACCATCAGAGAGATCAGAGGTGCCCTTTGGCTGCCAAATCACTTTTATGTTAGACAACCAACTTTCGTTCACCCAGGCAACAAATACTTCATTCAGGGCCTACTATGTGCCAGGTACTGATACTACTGCACCAGACCTCATGGCCTTGACCTTGCTTCCTTTTCACACTCTGATCTACTGCTTTAACTTAAAGAGAGACAGAGTCATTCATTAACTGGGTACATCGCATGGGAGTGCTCACTGTTGACATCCACATTTCTTTTGTGACTGGGTGCAGGATGACTGCTGGGCATTCTTTAAACAGAGCTGCATGCAGCAGTGACCTCTACCAGGCATTTCTTTCAACAGTTGAAGTTTAATAGCTAATAATAGTAACGTCTTTGTTTAGTGTCCTTACTAGCCATCCAACACTGTGCCCAGCACGGTTCAGACGTTATCTCACTTAGTCCTCACAGTATCACCACTCCTGTGTTACCTGTGAAAATGATGAGTCTGGATTAAATCACTTGCCCAAGGTCACTGAGCAAGTGTCGGAGCCCAGCCTTTATACCCTTAGCTGCTTCATGTATCACTTTCCTGAGTGAAGTCCAGGAAGCTGCTGGTTGTCTGCTAATTGATGAGGACAGGCTCAGGTCATTAGTGATGCTGGAGCTGAGAAACTTTTCCTGTAAAGGGCAGATAGTAAAAGCCCTTTTGATGTAAAGGACCACTACACTTTATCGACCATCCGTCTCAACTCTGCCGTTGCAGCATGTTTTGTAAATAAACGAGCATGACAGTGTTCCAATAAAACTTTATTTAAAAATAGTGGGCCAGATTTGCTGACCCCTGTGTTAAACTGCCACCCAGACTAGATGATTGATATCTGCACGGCTGTTACTGGCCCTATGGCTACAAGAAACCAGATTATTGTCATCTTCATCATCAAGAGCATTTTGAGCTTTTACTACGTGCCACACACTGTGCTCAACACATTATATAAATTTTCTTATTTAGCCCTCTCAGGTATTCCAAGAGGAGATAGGTATCCCATGTTACAGGCAATGCAGCTAAGGCCAGAAAGGTAAAGTAGCTTGTCCAAGATCACCTCACCAGGATTTCCAAGCCCAGTTCCTAACCATTATGCCACTTGGAGTTGCTTTTTCCTATTCTCACCCTCAACAACAACACAGAAAACTCCTGTAACCAAATGTGTGGGAGTTTCCACACCCACAAGCAAGTGACCAGTTCTGCCACGGACACCCGCCGACTTCCTCCAGTTCCATTCCGACACTATCTTCCTGGAGGCAGCATCTGCTCCTATAGCCTAAACCTCCATCCCCAAGACTGCCCCTCCCTTCAGACTCCAGTCCCAAGTCCAGGCCTCCAGAACTTCTGACCCTACTGGCATCAAGTTGGGGCTCCTACAACCCCTCTTCAAGTTAGATTAACTTGCTGGAGCAGCTCACGGAGCACAGGAAAACAGGTTTAGCTTGTAATAAAGGACATTACAAAGGATATAGATAAAGAGATGCGGGGAGGGGTGCAGAGCTGCCATGTCCTCTCCGGGCAGGCCATCCTCCAGGGAGCTCCACCCGTCCTGCTTTCCAGAAACTTCTGAACCCATCCTCTTGGGCCTTTTATAGAGACACCATTAGACACACATGATCGGAGCATGGCAATCGTGTTGAATTGGGATTGAACCAAAAGGGTGTGATCTAAACCCAGGAAGTCCTGTCTGCTCAGACTCATCTTCGCCTCTCCATGGCATTCCTTCCCCCAGGGAGTGGGGCAGGACCCTCCCTGGAATGAGGATCTTACAACCCGCAATCAGATTAGAGTCCTGCTGTTGGCGGGCAAATGGAGGGCATGAGAGGGTCAGAGAGAGATTCTGTTTCCTGTAGCAAGGGGTTATGGAAGTCATGAGTCAGGAACCATGGACAAAGCCAATATATAGACATTATGAAATGCCACAACTCCACTGCACAAGCAGGAACTTTGCCAGTGGATCTGGAAGACCTGCCTTCCCTGAACCAAGCCTGAAAGAACGACACCTTCGAGACACAGTCCCCACCTCCAGGCGTCCTGATTTATTGACTCTCTTGAGAGTCACCTGCTTTCTGTGAGTTACGCCTTAGGTCAGGTGTCCCTGGCCTACACACCCTGCTGTTTCTTCCCGCTGATATGGTCTGTCTCTGCATTATCTATACACTGGCCCATCATGTGTTAATTTTACAATGTCCCTTTCAGTTTCCCAAGGGTGGCATGCAGTGTTCACCTGTACCTTCCGGCTATTCCTTCCGCCTGTCTGCTGAGCAGAGAAGTGCTTACATGACCGCTGGGTCACAGTGATGCCCAGAGACCAGCAGGTCACCTGGCCCCAACTCCTATCTGATGCCACTGACGCTATCCTCAGAAATGATAGGGGACAGACACTTGAGAGGCTTGTTTTTTAAGGGCTCCTGTTAACTTTTGTGTTGAGTCATGTGGGTGCACAGCGGTGTCACTTTAGCAGTTTCTCTTTCTTGGCAGTGACCTTGAGACCTAAAAATGGGCCACTCTGGAGGGGACACTGAGAAAAACGCCCAGTCTGTCTCCAGCCCTCAGGCAGGGCAGGTCCCCTTGCATTCACTCAACAAACATTTCTCCAGCACTCGACCCAGGTCAGCTACTCTGCTGGGCACTGATGTGAAGTTGAACCAGATAGGTCCCTCCCCCCGCTCCAGGTTATGCTGGGGAGGACAGCTATTTTATTAACACTTCATTATGGATAATAACTGCTGGGTCCTGACCAAGGGGGATTTAGCTGGAAGAACTGTAGCGTCTCTCGGTCAGTCTCCCAGTGTGGGGTCCAATAAATCTTACACACTTTCAGCCCCCCCACCTTCCCGTCCCCCTGCCTGCCCACAACCAGGAGAAATCCAGGACCAGTGCCCAGTGCCCTGCACACTTAATAAACATGCCCTGATTGCCTGGATGTCTCAGAACACTGCTTTCACAGAGTAGCTGGTGAAGCATAAACAATCTAAACCGCCAGCCTAGGCAATACAACAAAACCTACAAAAAATAGTAATGGGGCAGTAACCGAGTCAGGATGCTGCAGGGTCTACTGGCTCTTCGTCAGGTTGCCCAGAGGACCATAAGCACTGCTTCACACAGGCATTTTGAAAATAAAGTTCCAGAGAAACAAAAGCCATTTCAGGAGGATAATGGTATTGCGGTGCATCTAAAGGGTGAGGAGTCTGATGCCCTTCTGTATAGAGCCACCATGATTCTTTCAGATGGGGGAACAGCATATGCATATATGTTTCCCAAGAAGCAGGACAGATTTTAGTCACCCCAGCAGTGGCTTGGATCGGTTTCTTTCAGCTCTCTATGGACCAGTAACCTGACAAGTAGCTCTTCTTTGGGGGTCAATATTTATTGACTTGTACTAACTGCCTCCAATAAAGCAGTCTTTACAATAATAATAATAATAAGCTAAGCATGGTGGCATGTGCCTGTGGTCTCAGCTACTTGGGAGGCTGAGGCGGGAGGATTGCCTAAGCCCAGTGAGCCATCATGCCACTGTACTCCAGCCTGGACGACAGAATGAGACTCCAACTCAAAAAATCCCCAAAACAAAAACAGAACATCTAAATCAGCTGCCCATTTCATTACCATCTTTGGAAAGGGTCCAGGTGGGCACCACAGAAGAAGCATCACCAGGTTTTAAGGCACCCCCCTCACCCCACCCCCACTCTTGGGGAGTTGAAAACAGGACTGATTCAGGCCTATCAGGGTGTTAAACTGGGATGCTGACCTAACTGCCTGTGACTTAAACGCAGACAGCATGCCCAGTTGGGCATCTGTAACTGATTTGAAAGACCTTCTTGGTTTCAAGTCGATTTGCAGTAGCAAGATAACCCATAAAAAGAGAGCCCCACAGATAAATGGGTTTCTAATGACCTGCAAACGGGTCCACCTGCCGCTGCCAACCTGTCATCACCCATTCCCTCCTGACTCTTCTTCCTCCTCCCCAGCAGTCCCACCCATATCCGCCTGACATCAGCTGCTCCCCTATCACGTGCCTTCCACGGCTTCCAGATCCTGGAAGAAACTAGAAAGCCTCTGAGGCCCACCGGGCGGTGACCCCATCCTGCTCTCACTCCAATTGGCCCAAACGAGGATCTGTGCTGCCCCTGAACCTTGACCTCTGTGTATCTTGCTCCATCCATCAAGGGTTTCCTGATGACTGTGGAGTGTTTGCCATCATTTATCAGTAAGTGAGTAATTGTGAAGAGCCAAGGGCGCGCTGCATTTTATGCGCCAGCCTTATCTCTGCTGCCTCCGTCCTTCCTTCTTCTTGCCCCAGCATCTGGGGCTGGAGGGACCACCTGGTTCTGTCAGGCCCTGGAATGTTCCCAACATTCATGCATCTCCTCCTCACCCAAGAGCTCTTCCTAGTCCTTCTCCTTGCCTCTCCCCCACCTTCTTGAAAATCCTGTTGTTTTTCTTCATATCCCTTCACCCCTCCCAGAAAGACAGTTACACAAGGAGATGTGGGAGGAGGAGAAGAAACATAAGTAATGATGACTCAGTCTCCCTTGCCACTGGAATATTGTCAGAACTGGCTCTTGCTCATCCCTGCCTCTGTAAAAATCCTTTTGCCGAGAGTGTGATTTTTCCTGAAGATCATTCTTTCCACATGACCAAATGCTGTCATGTGTCACCAGTCCAGATCATTTCTTTCTGCAGCAATCTACGCTTGGGGCACAGAACTCAGGATCATTCAAAAGTGGTTTCTGGCCAGGTACGGTGGCTCACACCTGTAATCCCAGCACTTCGGGAGGTGGAGGCGAGAGAATTGCCTGAGTCAGGGGTTCGAGACCAGCCTGGGCAACTTGATGAGATCTTGTCTCTACAATTAATCAAAAACTTGGCTGGGTATGGTGACATGTGCCTGTGGTTCCAGCTACTTAGAAGGCTGAGGTGGAAGGATCGCCTGAGCCCAGCAGGTCGAGGCTGCCGATAACTGTAAGCATGCCACTGCACTCCAGCTTGGGCGACAGAATGAGACACCGATTCAAAAAAAAAAAAAGTTATTTCCCCTCATCAAAAGGCGACTAACGTTTCCTGGAAGTTTCACCTCCAGTCAGGGCTCCTCAGTTTTCTCTGCTTTTCTTGCCTTTCACTACTTTGATTCCTGGAAAAGTACTCTTCCTGAAGTCCAATGGCCTTAGGAGAAAAACAAAGTTCAAATAAAATACAGCCCCTAGCGTGTATCTCTGACTTTGAAACAGATCAACAGTCCTCAGAGCACTGGGCAGCTTGAGATGTCGCCTTGTCACAGAACCTCAGCATTCTGCACACCCCAAAAATCTATGAGAAAAATCAACCCAAGAGGCATTTAAAGGGTTCAGCCATCGGCACCATTTCCTGAGCTCTGCCTGCGTTGAACAGCTTCAAGGCTGCTGATACAGTGGCCCTTGTACAAGATGCCATTGGTAATGAGCAGGAATTCCCCAACCTGTGTCCTGGACCCCCCTCCCCCCACAGGTTGTGTCCACCCAGCTGAATGGGTAACTGACCGGGGAGTCTAGTACGCATAGTCAATCCACAGAATTCAAACCAAAACCCCGGGTTTTCCACATCTATGTAAAGTTATTTTTCAAGAAGGCAAACCCGCACATTATCTCCTCACAGTTAAGTTTGCTCCCACGTCAAGCAGATGCAAAACATTTCGTAAGAAAGGCAGCCCTGTTTTATGCATAACCACTAGGAATCATACATTGGGGTAAATGAAGGCTTAAGCAGAGTTTTGAAAGCAATTAGCTGCTTTGTGTGGAAGACTGAGAATTTGGCAAACTTAAGCATCCCCACAGACACATCATGTGCAGATAGCATCTTAAACCTTGTTTCTATCCACACCCTGTCCCTTGTCCTTCACGTTCCTTAAACAACCAACTATTTTGCTTCTCTTGGGTCCTTCAAGGCCACGTATGGGAGATATGGAAACTTGTCTTTTACAAGTAGCTGGGCCAAATGGCCCAAGACTAACAGAAACTTAATTCTGAGCTTAAAAAAAAAACAAAATCAGCTGGGCTCGGTGGCTCAGCCTGTAATCCCGTGCCTTTGGGAGGCTGAATGGATTGCCTGAACCCACAGGTTTGAGACCTGCCTGGGCAGTGAGACCTCATCTCTACAATAAATCAAAAAATCAGCCAGGCGTGGTAGTGCATGCCTGTAATTCCGGCTACTTGGAAGGCTGAGGCGGAAGGATCACCGGAGCCCAGCAGGTCGAGGCTGCGGTGGCCGGGAGCGGCCACTGCACTCCAGTCTGGGCGACAGAGTGAGACTCCAACTCAAAAAAAAGAACCAAAAAATAAAATCGCTGGGCGTGGTGGCTCACACCTATAATCCCAGCACTTTGGGAGGCAGAAGTGAAAGGATTGCCTGAGCCCAGGGGTTCCAGACCAGCCTTGGGCAACTTGGTGAGAACTCTTCTCTACAACAAATCAAAAAATTAGCTGGGCGTGGTGGCTCATGCCTTTCGTTCCAGCTACTTGGAAGGCTGAGGCAGGCGGAAGGATCACCTGAGCTCAGCAGGTTGAGGCTGCGGTGGCCGTGAGCATGCCACTGTCCTCCAGCCAGGGTGACAGAGTGAGACCCCAACACATACAAACACACACAAAAATCATTTAAGATGAGCATCTGTTTTTTTAGTTGGAGTCTCACTCTGTCACCCACAATCATGCCTCACTGCAGCTGCCACTCTCTGGGCTCAGGTAATCCTTCCACCTCAGCCTCCTGAGTAGCTGGAACTACAGGTCCGTGACACCATACCTGACTAATATTTTTTAGTAATGATGTCTGACTAACATTTTTTAGTAATGCTGTCTAGGCTGGTCTCAAACTCCTGGGCCCAAGCAATCTTCCTGCCTCAGCCTCCCAAAATGCTGGGATTACAGGTTTACTGCGCAAACCACCACACCTGGCCTAGCTGAGTATCTTTATTGCACTCAGAAACAATCTCACAAACAAGTAAATGAAAATGTCCCATCTTCTGAATGCTGAAGGCTTTTTCTCTCCATTTCATTCTTTCTAAAACATCTTTTAAATTAATTCAGCAAAGTTCATAAACACAACAAATTGACAAACACCAACTGAGTGTCCATTCTGTGCAAGTTATTCTGCAACAGTTTGCTGGCTTTCCTATCTCCGATGCGGCCTCCAGAGCACAGGTTTGTGAGCCCTGCCTCTATCTTTTCTCTGAGCCTTGGTGGGTGGAAGTGGTTTCTGCACAGGGGTCTTGAGCATTGTCCTAACATTTTAGAGGACACATGCAGAGCATGGTCCTTCACCTAGATCAGTGACTCTCAAATGCCATTGAGCAGAACTCCCTGAATGCGTGTCAAAATGCAGGGGAGCCTGGGCATCTGCAAGTCTTACCAGGGCCCCAGTGGTTCTGTTGCTGGATGTCCACAGCTCTGCAGTTTTCAGGTGACCTCAGAGATGCATTTTCTCTTGAACTCTTCCCCAGCCCCTTCCCGTGAGCCTTTGACTCTTCAAATGACAGCTCTCTCTGGGGTCCCCATCCAAAGAACGACATCAAGGTCTCCCTGTCAATTCCCCTAAGTCACAGGCGACAACCCTGGCCCAGTGCCCATTCTGCCAAGTCATCCATGTGACGGTGCTGGGCCCCGGGGGACAGAACCGGCCCCTTGCTCTTTCCTTCTCCCACGTCTTCGGGGATCCTTTCCAGGGTGAATTCCAGTCCCATCTCCCTCGCTGCTACTGGTCGGCCCTTTTCCAAAAGATGCCAGCGACTCCAGCCACGGTTCCATCCAACCGGGGTCGCTGCTGGCCAACTCCTCCTCCTCCACCCCTGCAGCCCGCACCGAGAGCGCCAGTGTGTAACGTCCAGCCGTCTCCATGGCAACCGACAGGGTGTCACAGACACAGGATTATGACTTCACGGCGTGGGGATTCCGGAGAAGGGGGTGGGGCGGCGCCCCCAAGCCCCTGCCCCACACCCAAACTGCAGGGCAGAACCCCTCTCTGCCCTTCCCGGCCCCCGCCCCCCGCCAAATCTCTCCTGCTCGGCTGCCACACGGGGGACGAAGTGGGGGGGTGGCTT